>NW_015386361.1:429448-440407 GCF_001527695.2 Protobothrops mucrosquamatus | reverse complement strand
CTCTCTCTCTCTCTCTCTCTCTCTCTCTCTCTCTCTCTCTCTCTCTCTCTCTCTCTCTCTCCCCCTCTCTCTCTCTCTCTCAGTTTAGTGATACATCTCTTTGATAAGTGTTTATATGTGGTATTTTTACATTAAAAAAAACCATTGGAACAGAGTGCCAGTCAACTGCATTTTCAGGATAAAACAGACCATTTTCATTTAATCACACTCTTTTATTCTGCTAAAATTGCATTCTGTATTATTAATTTTCTTCTCTCTCGTAGGACATTATGAGGACATTATCGGCCTATTAAAAAAATCATTTGTCTCGCTTTTAAGATTCCTTTTTGATAAATAATTAAAGCAGCACTTAATATTCTGCTTGATGAGAACAGCTTGGATTCATATGAAAAAAAGAAAAGAAAATGTGGCTGCAAGCCATTTTTTATTCCACTCTATACACCCAGACTGTACTCTTAATATTAAAATTCTAGAGAATATATTTTCTAATACAGCAATAGACAGAAGGTAGATCAGGATTTATGGCTAACTGAGTTCATTCAGGTGCAGAAAATCAATTACTAGGCTCTGAATATTCTCTTAATTCTAAATTCACATCTTTTGTTTCTGGCTTGGAGAGTTCAAGTAAAAAAATTAAACTAGGCTCTGAAAGTTTTCATTATGCTTATTGTTATGCTAGTAAGTGTGACTGATCCTTTAAAGGAGCTTAGCCCAATGTGTTGCCTCCAAATGTGTTGTTTGAAGTATCTTTTCACATGCTTTGTGGAGATACGAAAAGTGTTACCTAACACAAGCGTATCACAGTTGGTTTAAAACAGGGGTCTCCAAATTTGGCAACTTTAAGACTTGTGGACTTCAGCTCCCAGGGCTGGCTGAGGAATTCTGGGAGTTTAACAACAACTTTATTGTTACTTTGAATGTACGCCAATCGGCGTACACCAAAATGAAATTTCGTTGCATACAGCTCTCAAACGGTCACCACCTTCGATATACACCCCTTGTTCGTGGCTTCCAGCTGAAGTTTCAGGTCGTCCATTTTAATCTCTAGGGAGCGAACGATGGCAAACAGGACAGATGGAAACGGAGCTCCGTGTGGATTAGCCCTCAAATTAGATTGTATTCCTGCATGACAACCTCGCCTCCTTTCCTTTTTCTGATCCTGACTCTTCCACCTTTCGTTAAAGAGGACTTGCTTCTTTTTGCCCCTGGATCTCACTGCCGCCGTCACCAACTTCTCCAAAAGTCTCTTTCTCTTCCTCTGGGCCTGCCGACAGCCTCATCCAGTTCCTTCGTTCCATAAGCCCCTGGAGTTGGCGTCCACAAGTCTTAAAGTTGGCAAGTTTGGAGACGCCTGCTTTAAAAGGTTGCTGTAGAGCACGGGTGCCAGACTTACAGTTTGTGGGCCTCAGCATTTCTTTTGAGCATGTTAAGGCCAAAAATAATCAAGGTTTAGTTTTTGTTTTCTTCAATTTGGGAGTGGATTGGGGCAAATTTTAAAAGAAAATATCAGTGCCTTTATTCTTACGACGTTTGAGGACACGTTTCATTTTTTAGAAACTCTAAACCCACCACAAATCAAAACTATTTAACTCTGGCCCAACACCGCTTGACCTTCCGCATACTACTTGAGGTCTTGTGCAGATCTTGAGCCACTAGCAAGGGTGTGCTCTTGCTGAAGTTTGTTATGCTGGGCTGCACAAGATACTTTTTCACAAGTGCTTGGGGGGGGGTGCATCTTTTTCTGTCCCTTACTTAGAAATGCATCCCCCAGAGTTAGGAAAAGTATTCATTCCGAATACTGGGGAGAGAAGGCAAGAGAGTGATACACACTCACATGCTTACAGACGCTGTTTATTTCTCTACCAATCATGGAAACTAAACCAACAAGAAACTCTTCCCATTTTGTGGGCTGCTTCACATATAATTAACAAATCTACCGTTAAATATTTGCTGAAGTTTACTTCCATCTTCTGTCCACAAACAACAGGAATTTATAGCCGACACTGAAGCAAAAATACATTGTGTTTCTGAAGCAAGAAAGCACAGTTTTCATAATTGCAGGCTAATGTGCCTTTTGTTTTTGTACATAGGTATAAAATCGTGGAGCTCTTCTTCTATTTAGCAATGGGATTTTCTCCTGCTCTAGTTGTAACTTCCATGGTAAGGAATGCATATTCGCTAAATAGTTGCATTTAAAACAAAAACAAAACCCTTGTGCAATCACTGATAGACTTCAAATTTAAAAGAGCACTAAGAAGCTAACTTTATTTTTTGCTCCCTTTTTCTTTTTTTTAGTATTGGAACAATACAAACGTAAAAAAGAGGCAACATCTTAAGATCTTCAGTGTGGGGTTGTGGTTAGGGGTTGTACTAAGAGATGGGAGACTGAAGTTCTAGATCACCGGCAGCCAGAAACTCACTGGTGATTTTGAGCCAGTCACCCACTCTCTCTCAACCCAAAGTTCCTCACAGGGTTGTTCTTATTTATTTATTTGTCCAGTTTATATAGCTGCCCATTTCACAAAACAAAATGGCATGCTTCAAAGCTAAAGCAAATAATAAATGCCAAAATCAGTTATAATTATTATTGTTAAAAAAACACAAAAACTGGGGGGGGGGGGAACCCTATAAAAACAAAGCTAAGAAGTAGTGAGTGAAAGGGTGTTAATATTTTTTATAGGGAAGAGGATAGGGGAGGGAGCATTCTTTATGTCTCTGTGAGCTCCTGTGTAAAAGGCAGTATATAAATCAGATAAACAAATGAATAATAGCCTGGTCATTGTCTAATTTCTGAAGACTTTTTAGTAATATTAAATTAACAGAAAAGTTATACTTTTAATGGATGTACACAAACAATGCTGACCCACTGGTGTTGGGTGCATTCTGTTAATAGGGATTGCATTCCTTTGCTGGATCCAGCATCCTGGAAACTTTCCTAGCACTGCATGGGCAGACGACAGAGCATTTCCTAATGCTCTAAAAGGAAACGGTGGTCAGTAGTATAATAAAAGCCTGTGGAGAGATACGGCAAGCATCTCTCCAATACAGATTATCCAAAAGAGGGACTAGGGCTTGTTTTTGTGCCAGATCGTGTCTGAACCCAGATAAAAGGGATGTAGATAATTACTTGTAAGAATCATTTGGGGTTGCAATGCTACTGCCTTTGTCATTAGTTTGGCTGTATAGAGAGGCAGTAGGAATTGGTTGGGTTCAGAGATATTTCCTTAGGCAAGGATTTTGTCACTGCTTTCCTTAAGGGACGGGAGCACCGAGCCTTAGTTATTCCACAGCTCACTCAAGCCACCGGAAGGTACTTGAGAGAGAAGACACTCCCAAGAATCATCTAGAATTCAGCCAGATCCATTGGCTTTTGAGGGGAATCCGAACTTATGCACATAATCCATGAAATCATGAACGTCCTTGACTTCAGCATGGAAGTTAAATTTGGAAACCTTCACACCTCTATATTTAAGACTATCTGTATCTGCTCAGTCAAGGTTTCCACTAGGTAATGAAGTAGCCAGCATATATCCTCAAAGGTAGCCAAAAGAATCCCAGGGAGAAGAGTGGTGGAAATTGAAGATGTTGAGTATGACCCTAGCCCAAAGTCTGAGTCTCTTCTGTGTGAAGCACTAGGTTGGCAGAAGGTGAACCCTATACAAGTTGCTATTACCCATTTAGTTAACTCTTTGATTTATTATAATGCCATGAACATTAACATTTTTTTATTAGAGGCCAACCTAGTGTTCATTGGAAGTAGTATCAAGGTCTGTGGCTGTTCCATCTGACTGTCCAACTTATTTCCACAAGCAGAGGCACAGGAATGAATCATTGGGCCTGAATAGTTTTACCTCTCCCCATAGATCTGTCTCTCCCTTCTCCTCTTCTTCCATATCTCCTCATTATACTTGGATAGCAAAACCAGTAGCTACTGGAGAGGATTGTAAACACTTGCCTAGGTCACAATAATCCTCCCTTCATTAAAGCAATGAATATATTGCTGGTCACTGCAGAAACCAGGATGCTGTACTATAGAGCCTTTTGGTTTTAAGCCAGCAGCTATTGTTTATGTCAATACCTGCTAATAGTTTTTTTTACCTTTACCTTGTCTGTGTATAGTCTGAACAGAAATTGTACTGTATTCCTTTAGTGTTAATGACTGTTCTCTTACATGCGCTCGGGTTAAAAAGAAACTTGTTCCCTTTTCTGTTCATCTACAGAACAACACTGATGGACTTCAAGAACTTGCCTGGGGAGGGCTAATTTATTGTATGGGAGTGATCTTCTTCAAGAGTGATGGAATAATTCCATTTGCCCATGCCATCTGGCATCTGTTTGTTGCCACAGCAGCTGCAGTTCATTATTACGCTATTTGGAAGTATCTTTACAGAAGTCCTGCAGATATCATCTTTCAGCTATGATATGAAACACGAAGACAGAGACATCTTCAACAACAATATGCCTTTGACTCAGTATTACTTGGGGGAAAAGAAATTCTCGGGAAATGTGGGGAGGGGGATTGTAGAGGAAATAATGCACTGACTCTGATCGTTTTCAGCTTTACTGTGAACTTAAGTGACAAAACTCTTTCGTAGAATTACAGTTCGCATAGCAAGTGCTGGAGCACCTTGTTCTCCTAAGTACAGTCCTAGGAGAGCCCCAGTTGAAATAAATAGGACTTGGACAAGAATATGGCACTCCTATTCATTTCAGTGTGGCCTGCACAGAAGCCTATCCTTTTCATGTTGCATCCATCGTGAAGATGTGGAGGCTACATTTAACCGGTGAATTTTAGGTGGGGCATTTAAATCCATTTAAGCCCAGGTTGGGATTGTGGTTCAAACCAACATGCTGCATTATGAAAAATCCATTCCACATTAACAAGCTACGGCGATGTGAAAAATGGGTGGTGGTATGTTTACAAATTCTTTTTTAATGTCTGTCATAAGTTTTAACTTCTGCATCTTTAAACGATGTAAACTTATGAATTATAGAAGTTTATGTGATATAGCGAAGCCACATTTTTAAAATTGCTTCTATCACTTTTCACAAATAATTTCATAAAATACAAATCATGGACTGATAGGGTTTAGCTCTTCCCTCCCAAACCTGATAAACCAATGTGACTTTTATAAAATGTTTTAAAAAAAAAAGTTAAAGAAATAGCTTGTTGTTGTTTTTTTTGCAAAAACCAAAAACAAACCTGGCTACATTCCACATATTGGTACATAATCTCTCTACCAGGGTTTTCATTTTAAAAAATGTGACTGATAATAATTTCTAAAACTGGCTTTGCCAAACTAACCTGAAAATCTTCCACCTGCTGTGGTAAACTGAATTGCCAGTGTGGAGTGTATTTCAGAATACAACTAATGCTACCTAATACAGTGCCATTTCTAGAAGAATTTGTAGGTATCTGTGTGATAGAAATTTAGTTAGAAATGTGACCAGCAGTTAACAGCTATAACATTTGAATGACTCTAAAGCATCAGTAATTTTGTAGATTCGTAAGACATTTGGTGCTCAAACAGAGGTTCTAGTGCAACTTTATGCCTGTTTACTCAGAAGTAAATCTCATGGTATTAATGGGGTTTACTCCCTAGTGATTTTAGGACTGCGTCCTTACAGTATTCAAGATTACTAGTTGGGGCCAATTTGCTCCCATTGGGTGTAACCTACTAGAGTACTTTTGCCATTTCTGAAAACTAAAGAATTGCTGATAAATTTTTGAATATTAATAGTGAGTGGTTCACTATAACACCCAAATGGCCTTTATGGAAGGGAAGCTAAAAAGACTCGTGATATCTTCTCCGTCTGGGACTTAAAGTCGCAAAACTGCAAGCGTATGTTGTTCTTAGTAGTTGGGACAATAAAGAACGGCAGCAGTTTGGTTGTCTGATGTGTTTATTAAATGACAAGGTTTGAATCTTCATTGTGGTGGTCAGTGTCAAGTTACTGTATACGTCCCACTGTACTATGAATGTCTTATATTAAGATTGAATTTATGCTTTTTGTAACTTGCTCTTTTTCATGTAAGTATTTAAAAAAACTAAAATGAAACATGTTGCCTTTTTCAGATTTTACTCTGGAGATTTTACCTGTGAAACAACAGAACAAAACTATAAAAATGTTGGGGCAGGAGTATGTAACCTCTTCAACATTTGCCACTTGGTTATAATTTAGCTTCTAGAGTTGGATGCCTTTGCTTTAGACAGAGAGGCTGCCCAGAAAAAAAATCTGGTTTCAATGCAGTATTAGCTAATGACTATAAAATTGTATCTTATCAGACTCACTTCCAAAGCTGTTCAGAGTGTGACGATGTCTGTAAATGTCTGACTAAACGGTAGTTGTTTCACTCTTTTTCTTAGCATGTCAAGAGACAGGGTTGCAAAAGAATGGAAGAGCCTTACAAGAAATTCCCATCTAGCTATTGGAATCCAAGAGGTGGAGAACTTGTTTAACTTTCTTGAGTAGAATGTTAGAAAAAAAAAAAAAAGTGCAAAAACGTTTACTGTGTCCATTCTGGAATATCTGAACGACACAGCTCTGTTTTTTTTTTTATTTACTTAACTGGTGTATCTGATTCTAAATATTTTCACTTTGTGTGAGTTTTCTCAATCACGTGTAGTGCTGTTAAAACCACTAAAATGTTTTTAAAGCTCTGTTTTTGTTAAAACTAGTTCTAAATAACACTGCTACCTTCATGGTAACTTCTTGTGGTATTTATAATGTTGCATCTTTTAAGGATGAAAAGTGTTAAGGTTGAAAACAACTGAACATGTCCTCCCCCTAATTTAATCCAGTTCCTGAAGGTTAAATGTTACTAGATTAATGCAAATAAACATTTTGTGCAATTTGGAATTCTGTTGCATTTATTGTGGTCTGGGTCGTACAAGATTATAGAAGTTATTAATGGTTAATTTCTAATAATAAATATTGTGGCCTTAAGCGAGGCACACTGTGGGCATGCACAAATACCAGAGTGGTCACTGACGAACTCTTATGCATCTTTCAGAGATTGCAGCACAAGAGAATACTGACATCTGGCCCTATACCAGGAGTAGGCAACTTTGGCTCTTTTATGACTCGTGGACTTCAACTCCCAGAATTCCTGAGCCAGCATGGCTAAGCTTGGAAACCTCTCCCTTTCCCCTCAGCATGGCTGGCTCAGGAATTCTGGGAGTTGAAGTCCACGAGTCATAAAAGAGCCAAGGTTGCCTACCCCTGCCCTATACATATATGTTTGAAAGGAGATTCAGCATCTCTTTCTATATGTTTCTTTTACTTGAGAGAAATTACAGATAGTCCTCAACTTAAGACCACAACTGAGCCCCAAATTTATGTTGCTAAGTGAGACATTTGTTAAGTAAATCTTGCCGCAACTTATGACCTTTCTTGCCACAGTTGTTAATCAGTGCAGTCGTTAAGCTAGGAACACAGTTGTTAAGTGAATCTGGCTTCCCCATTGACTTTGCTTGTCAGAAAATCACAAAAAGTGATCCATTGACCCCGGGACACTCCAGCCGTCATAAATATGAGTCAGTTGCTCAGCATCTTAATTTTGATTACATGACCATGAGGATGCTGCAATGGTCGTAAGTGTGAAAAACGGTCAGAAGTCACTTTTTTCAGTGCCTTACAACTTACAACAGTCGCAGTCTAGGACTATCTTATGTAAGAATAGAAAGAGATTGACTCTGTAGAGTGGGGAATGTTTTTGATATTTTGCTGTGCTCTTTTAAAGGATGTGCAGCGCTTTAATATTTGCCCATTTTTATTGTAGTAAATGGAGAAAGGGCTACTCTCAAATCACTGAAAACAAGCAACAGTTCTAACCCTCAGATCTGGGGACTGGAAGGGGCTAGAACAGGGGTAGGCAACCTTGGCTCTTTTATGACTCGTGGACTTCAACTCCCAGAATTCCTGAGCCAGAATGGCTAAGCATGGAAACCTCTCCCTTTCCCCTCAGCATGGCTGGCTCAGGAATGCTGGGAGTTGAAGTCCACGCCTCATAAAAGAGCCAAGGTTGCCTACCCCTGGGCTAGAATGAAGCAAAGCCTCACCCTACCAGTTGAGTAATTTGTCTACAGCAGGGGTGTCAAACTGCCGGCTGGCGGGCCAGATGCATCATGGTGAAACCGCGCCCACCCCATTGCCGGCAATGGAAAAAAAGTCACGATAACGTTGCGACACGTCATGTGACATTGCAAGTTTGACACCCCTGGTCTACAGGGACACCTCATTTGTGCTGGGGGGCCCAAGTGAAATGTTGCAAGCTCAGACGGAAGATGAGTTTGGACCAGCTGATTCTAAGGCCTTTCCTTTCCCTCAAGCAGTGCTAGAATAGTCCCTCTACCAAGTTTGCATCCCTATTTTCCTTCCCATTGAGACAGAGAAAGGAGTGAGAAAATAATTAAGAGAAGAAAACGTGACCATTGACTTGCTGCTTTGTTCCGCTTGAGTGGTGGGCTTTGAAAAAGCTGGGCAGCCCCTCATTCTCAATACTGTTTAGGATTGCATTGTCTGTCATCACCAGAGTAGAAAACTATCTTGAAGGATGCAGATATTAATTTAAGCTTGAGGGCTGACATTTGAAAGGGAACTGTCAACTCTTTGGGCTGAGAAATCTCCAACAAGTCTGTCAAGCCTCCAACAGAAGTGTAAAATAACAGCAGCAATTAGAAACCGAGCCCGGATATCTGCAGTCAAATCTCTTCTGTGTAGCATCTTAAAAATTAATATGTGTCATTTTTTACCATATTGGAATTAATTTGGCAGTTTACCTGGGTGTGACAGTGTGCCCAACTTACATACTTCAATGGATACTCTGAATTTATATTTTAGTGTAATTTGGCTTATTTAGAACTGTTTATACATCAGCATAATATTTCCATAATTAGATTCTATGTCATTTGGGGAAGTCTGTGATAGTTTTGAAAGGCTGCTAAAAAAAGAATGGGCCAACATACAACCCTGGTGTATGTTGATATAATGTTGGAAGACAAAGTTTAGAAATCCATATTTCTAATTGGTCTTTTCAACTTCACAAAGATCCACAAACTTGTAGGGGGCCTTAATTCTCCTAGAACAGGGGTGTCAAACTGCTGGCCCACGGACCGGTTTCATCATATGGAGGCCGTGCCCAGCTCCAGCAATGCAAAAAAAAAGTCACGTATGTAGCGACACGTCATGTGATGCAGCGAGTTTGACACCCATGCCCTAGAAAATCGTTTCCTGGCCCCAGGATGCATGATGGCCTTTCCCTTCTATGTCTTCTTGTAATTTTAATATTATTCATGTATATTAGCATGAATAATTCCCTCCCTCCCCCAATTACATACATTCAAAAGCATCAGAAAATGCCATCGACCTGGCAGACTGCCAAAAAAAAAAAAGGGAACCTTGTAAGAAATGTTTCTGAGTAGTATTCTCATTATATTAATGGGTTGTCTAGGACAGTGGTGGCGAACCTATGGCACGCGTGCCAGAGACGGCACTCGGAGCCCTCTCTGTGGGCACACACACCATTGCCCTAGCCTCGCCTGGTCCCACGGCCCCCTCCTCACCAGCAGCCCTCTGGAGGAGAGTCGCCCCTGGGCACAGGAAACGCAATGCTGCGCAGCCAAGGACACGGTAGCCAGGCAGCGGGGGCAACTCCGCCCTTGCACCCCATTGCATGCAGATAATGCTGCAGGGTATGGGTGGAGGGCGTGGCCGCCATGGCGCTGCTGGGCTGCCTGGGTGATCTGTGGCGGGCCATGGAGGTGGTGGGTGGTCCAGCGGGCACGGTGGAGCGGGAACGGGTGGGGGTGGGGGTTTGGGCACTCGGTCTCTAAAAGGTTCGCCATCACTGGTCTAGGAGCTTCAGGATTTTTAAAACTTAAAAAGATTTCTCTGTTGAGGAGCCCCAATTACTTCTAAAAGATGCCCCCAGGATCCTAATTTTTGCTGGCATAGACTATCAAACTTCTCCACCTACATAATTTAAAACAGTTGATTGTTCTTATTGTTCCTTAAGGATTTCTTTTAATGTTTCCAAAATCTTTATCAATTTTACTGCAGTTTGGAAGGCAATTAGCAATGGAGTTTAGTGCAGTGCATTGCAGTGCAGTAGTTATAATACTATATTTGATCATGGTCAAATGTCTTTGGGACAGCCTGACCAGCTTACCAAATTGTGGAATAAGATATGGAAGCACCCCATGTACATTGCCTTGTGTTCTCAGACAAAAATTGGGATATCTATGACAAAAAATAATTCAGCATAGACTTGCAGCACACCTACTCTTGTGACTTTTGATGGAAAACAAGAAAGCAAAGAACGTGTTCCAAGTTCCCAATGTTTTCTGTAACTCTAATACTGAAACATTTTGAATGTTGTTTCATCACTGAAATACTTTGAATTGAGCTGTCTCATTCTGAGCTTGAAACAAACCATATTTTCAATCTTGTGCATATCCCTAGAACCAGGGCTTTTTTTCTCATAGAATGCCCAGAACGGAGTTCCGGCACCTTTTTTGGATGGAACCTTGTAGGGTAGGCAAGGCGGGTTGTATGACATGTGTGAGTTCCGGCACCTTTTTTTTTTTTTTTAACAAAAAAAGCATTGCCTAGAAGTAATAGTTTATTTAAGATTTCCATTCTGCTTTAACGGGTCTTACAAATCTTACATAAATAAAAAGGACCTTGGGCTAATTTGTGTAAAAGTAGGAGATACCCCTATTTGTGAGGCTACCCAAATCCTCATCATTTCTAATGACACCTTTTCATATCCTAACCAGATGAGCGGTCTTCCTAAAGCACAGGGAGCTTAACTGGGAGGGTGACTACAGGCTAAATTTTCTATTTGCTCTGTTAAGTCATTAGCAGGCTTTACGTTAGAAGAAGCTCATTGTTAATTAAGTTGGTTTCATTTTGAAAGCTCTGTTGCATTTGTGCTCTGAATACCATTGTGATTTC
>NW_015386361.1:413325-428140 GCF_001527695.2 Protobothrops mucrosquamatus | reverse complement strand
AAAGCCGCGGCCGGACGGAGAACCGCCAAGGATTGATTGACTTCCAGGAGGGGCGGGTCCCAACTGCCGGGACACTTATAACCACAGGGCAGATGGTGGCTTGCGGCTGGGGGTGGGATAACAGGGCGCAGGGCCAATGAGGAGCCCTGCGAGGGGGCAAGTCCCATGAGAGAGAGAGAGAGAGAGAGAGAGAGAGAGAGACAGAAAGAAGTGCAAGTGCCTCTGTCTCTGTCTCTCTGTCTCTCTCTCTCATGGGACTTGCTGGAGGGCCGTGGGAGGGCCGCATTTATATAGAGCAGGGAGGGCTGCTCGAGGGCCGGATTAAACCGGGCCGCGGGCCGCAAATGGCCCGCGGGCCGGACTTTGGACATGTCTGGCATAGACTATCAAACTTCTCCACCTACATAATTTAAAACAGTTGATTGTTCTTATTGTTCCTTAAGGATTTCTTTTAATGTTTCCAAAATCTTTATCAATTTTACTGCAGTTTGGAAGGCAATTAGCAATGGAGTTTAATGCAGTGCATTGCAGTGCAGTAGTTATAATACTATATTTGATCATGGTCAAATGTCTTTGGGACAGCCTGACCAGCTTACCAAATTGTGGAATAAGATATGGAAGCACCCCATGTACATTGCCTTGTGTTCTCAGACAAAAATTGGGATATCTATGACAAAAAATAATTCAGCATAGACTTGCAGCACACCTACTCTTGTGACTTTTGATGGAAAACAAGAAAGCAAAGAACGTGTTCCAAGTTCCCAATGTTTTCTGTAACTCTAATACTGAAACATTTTGAATGTTGTTTCATCACTGAAATACTTTGAATTGAGCTGTCTCATTCTGAGCTTAAAACAAACCATATTTTCAATCTTGTGCATATCCCTAGAACCAGGGCTTTTTTTCTCATAGAACGCTCAGAACGGAGTTCCGGCACCTTTTTTGGATGGAACCTTGTAGGGTAGGCAAGGCGGGTTGTATGACATGTGTGAGTTCCGGCACCTTTTTTTTTTTTTAACAAAAAAAGCATTGCCTAGAAGTAATAGTTTATTTAAGATTTCCATTCTGCTTTAACGGGTCTTACAAATCTTACATAAATAAAAAGGACCTTGGGCTAATTTGTGTAAAAGTAGGAGATACCCCTATTTGTGAGGCTACCCAAATCCTCATCATTTCTAATGAGACCTTTTCATATCCTAACCAGATGAGCGGTCTTCCTAAAGCACAGGGAGCTTAACTGGGAGGGTGACTACAGGCTAAATTTTCTATTTGCTCTGTTAAGTCATTAGCAGGCTTTACGTTAGAAGAAGCTCATTGTTAATTAAGTTGGTTTCATTTTGAAAGCTCTGTTGCATTTGTGCTCTGAATACCATTGTGATTTCTGAAGCTGCACTTGAAAGAGGTGGATGTTTACAGCAGCACTGTATCTCTTATGAATTTTAGTCATCAAATCTTTTAAACCTGAACTAAATGTACAGTAAGACATAAGCAAGGTTTTCTGCAGTCTGAAAGACAAGGAAGTGCGGAATACAGAGGAAGTGCAAAGTCATAATAAAACAGTGAAGCTGCAATAACATATTCTTAAAATAGCTTTCCAAGTTTCAGTTGCTCTTGAGTTGGTTCATGGTAAGAGTGTGTTTCATCATAACACACCACAGTATTTGAATAGGTTCTGGTTTGTCTCCCACTAATGGGAGCGGGAGATCAGTGATCAGATATTAATAGTAGAGAACTCCTATAAATTCAATATCATTGTCTTTCAGTTAAGTACATAAAAGGGAGAAGATAACTTTTGAGAATCTTCGTTATGATGAATCCAATCAATATCCAAACCATCAGTTTTAGCATGGTTAGGGACAATGTTCAAACAATTCCTAGTCATACATGTTATCTGGGCAAGATTTTATCAAGTCACGATACATCTAATGGTACAACAAAAAACAAGGTTACCAGAGAATTTTCTTTTAGGTGATGCAATTGGACAAGTAATAAAGTTCTCTGCTCTTTTGTGCTAAATTAGTTTTATTTTTAATGGAGAGTTTGTCATTTAATGCCCTGATATTTAAGGGGGGGAAATCTCTTTCAAGTAAGTACAGTATTTTTTTAAGTTAAAAAAAAAAGCTAAGAGAAACTTGAGAATCTCTGCCCTGGTAGATTCAAGCTACTTTTCTCTATAGATCAAGCAGTATCCATTTTATTTCCCTTTCTAACTATGTATTAGGACAGATGGTGAATTGATCTGCCAGAGGAAGATAGAAGAATCTTCAAACTCTTGGATGTTTATGAAGATTCTTGATCATCCAGGTCATGCTGGTCCCAACGGTGCTTTTTCAAAAAGCAACGGGACTTTCTTAGCTCTTGGATGCCCTCTTGCGTGAAGAGATGGTGTTTTTCTATTGGTAAATTGATTTTTGCTTCCACTTGTATCGCTTTCTTTCAGCTGATTCCTCTAACCACAGGTTTGATCAAGTATCTGAGGATAGGCTACTAGCACACCTAAGCTTGAAATATGTCGTTCTTGGAAGAAGTTCTAATTTCTAAACACGGAACAGAAATCACCTAGCTTCTATACAAACAATAGAAAATTTAAAATCTGGCTATTTATTTGAAATAATGTACAACCCAAGTTTTTTTTTAAAATATCAGCTCCTACAATGAACAACCTCTATAATTTTTCCTGTAGGTTGCTCTGCCAGTTCTTGTGAATAGAGCTCTGTTTTGAAGCTTCTGTATAATGTTACAGTAAAATCTTACTTGTTTGTGAAAAAGTCCATAGTTTTGTTTTTCAAAGATATAAAAGAGGTTCCTTACTTCTAAGGGTTTTTTTTTAGATTTAGCTTCTATACAGTCTAAACTTCATATAGACTCTCCATCTAGATCAAAATGCACAAACTTTGAGTTCAATTTTTTTAGCATTTTCTGAACATTCTGATCTATTTCTTGCCAGTAATTTTTCAAGTTTTTTTTACATTCCATTATCTTCATTCCATGACTACAGCAACGTACGACCACAATTGAGCCCAAAATTTCTGTCGTTAAGTGAGACATTTGTTAAGTGAGTTTTGCCCCATTTTATGACCTTTCCTGCCACAGTTGTTAAGTGAATCACTCCAGTTGTTAGGTTAGTAACACATTTGCTAAGTAAATCTGGTTTCCCCATTGACTTTGCTGATCAGAAAGTCACAAAAGGGGATCACATGATCCCGGGACATTGTGACCGTCATAAATATGAGTCAGTTGCCAAGTGTCTGAATTTTGATCATGTGACCATGGGGATGCTGCAACGGTCGTGTGAAAAACAGTCACAAGTCACCTTTTTCCAGTGCTGTTGTAACTGAGTGGTCATTAAATGAACTGTCGTAAGTCAAGGACTTACATTCCAGACTGTGGCACAGCTAGTGAATTATCTCAAGCTAATAGAAAGGCTCTAAGCCCACCCACTTGGGTCTATAATGGTCTTGCCTGCATCCTGCAAGAATGAAGTGACACAACAGTTTGGTATATATATATATGCATGCACGTGTCCATCAAAGAACAAGATCAAGACAGAAGCAACCTGTGGAAGCCTTTATCTGTAGAGTTGGAAGGGACCTTGGGAGTCTTCTAGTTCAGGGCTTTTCAACCGGTGGTACTTTGGCACCTGGCAAGTGGTACTCAACCATCCTAGAGAAGTGGTAGCAGGGGAGGGGGACAGAAATGAGCTGAAGTGGCAACAGCGCTGCACAAGCCTGGAGCTGTAGGACTGTCGAGGCTTGGCAGAAGCCCCAGGATCTGTGCCGGGCTCCAGCTGATTGGCGCTTCTGAAAGCAGCGCATAGCTGGAGGTGCACATAAAAGGAGGGAGGAGAAGAAAGGATGTAAAAAGAGGAGGTTTTGGCGGGAAAGGGCCATCGAGGGGCTGCCCCCGCCCCACTCCCTGGACGTATGCACAGGAGGTGGCGAGCATCTGGCGTTCCTGCTGACCATCCCTACTGACCACTCAGAAAGGAAAGAGGCTGGCCCAGGCCGATCAGGTGCTGATTTACAAGCTCGTAGCTACCATCAAAGCCAGAACGCGCTCAGCCTTAGATCCATGGGACAGCCCTGGAACCAGCGATGGGCCGCCTCAGCCCTTCCCCGCCCCCTGGGCATGCGCACAGGAGGCAGTGAGCAAGCGTGCAGGGCCTGGTGTTCTCTGAGCATTTTGCAGGTTTATTTTTTAAACTGCCCGAGGTTCCGGGCAGGAGGCTTCCCATTTGGACCCCTCCCCCCATCGTCACCTCTGTGCCTGAAGGGCCTCTGTGTGGTTCTCAGCTCACCTCTCCCAGACCCGTGCACGTGTGTGTGTGTGTGTGTGTGTGTGCAAACATGCTTGTGCATGGGAGGGTCTCACCCCTTGCAGCCCCACGCTGTGACATTGGGGAGGAAAAGAACGGGAGAGGCAAGAGAAGCTGCGATGGGAGCTTCTTGCAGCCTTCCACGGGGCTGGGGGCGGGTGCTGAGGGGGGCAGGGCACGATGCGATCAGCAGCACATTGAGAAAAAGAAACAAGTGTTCCAAAAAAAAAAACAGCTTTCATTAGTTTGTAGCCTGCCATTGCAGAAGGTCTCTGTTGAGAGTGTGGGGCTGCAAGGGGTGAGATCCCCTCACACCCACACGCATGCATGCACACACACAAACACATGTGCGGGTCTGGGAGAGGTGAGCTGAGAGCCACGCAGAGGCAACAACAGGGGGAGGGGTCAAAATGGGAAGCCTCTGCCCACCGCTGCCTGCCTGTTGCCACCTCTGCCCGGAGCCTCGGGCAGCTCAAAAAAAAAAAAAAAGCGAGGGAGGGAGGAAGGAAGGAAGGAAGGAAGGAGAGGCAACTTGATTGGAAATGCCCCAGTTCAAAGGAGAAAGCAATTTTGTGTTCTGTTTTGTCACAGACAGGACTTCGTTGGTAATCCAAGTTAACATTGGTATTCTTGAATTGTGAGTTCTTAGGAAAGCATCCCCTCCTTGTGTGTTGCTAACAGCCATTTCCAGTGGGGGGGGGGGGGAAGGGTAAAGCAGAGTGGGGGAAAATATTTTCCTTTGCTATATTTCCAGTCTGAATTAGACCAAGGCAGGGTCCCTGCAAGAGAGCCCTTTTAAGGATTATGTATTTATAGAAAAGCAACTAAGCTACCTCTGTTCCTAAACGCTAAAGCTGTTGCACATAAAAAACAGAGGAGCTCTGATCAACTATCACAGCCACAATTTTGACAGTTTTGCTGTACTGTTGTCTGTGGACGCCCCCACTAAATGCAAGCACGGGATAAACTCAGCCTGATTTTTCTCAATCTTTTAAGTGGCCACAGACTGCTAGCAAAAATGGCATTTGATCACAAGGCAAGGAGGCATCGAGAAATATTTCCCCTTTTGTATTTGAGCATCAAAGACCACAGGAAACGAGAAAGGGAAAGAGGAAAGATTAAAAAAAAAGAAGGAAAGAGGGGAAGAGAGCAAGGAAGGAAAAAAGAAGGAAAGAAGGGAAGGAAGGAAGAAAGGAGAATGAAGAGGGAAGTAAAAAGAAAAGGGAAGAAGGAAGGAAGGAAGGAAGGAAGGAAGGAAGGAAGGAAGGAAGGAAGGAAGGAAGGAAGGAAGGAAGGAAGGAAGGAAGGAAGGAAGGAAGGCGATTATAATGAGAGGAAGGGAGGCTCTGAGGAAAGTCCTGCCTTAGCACTTGGCCACCAGCAGCCTTGCTGCCCTTTTGCCATCTCCTGGCCTAACCTGGTGTTTTCCCATCCTATTGCGAAGGATGCTTTGGAGAGGGAGTGGGCCCCCTCTGACCCATACATTTTGCCCTCCTGCACCCACCATGAGCAACCTGGCCAAGGAGAGTGAGCACAGCAGCAGCAGCCTCGAGGAGGAGGTAAGCGCAGCTGGGTGCCCCCTCAGGGAAGTGGGACTGGACTGGGTTGAACTGCCTGGTCCTGGTGCCCCAGGAGCTTGAGGGCCAGGCTGGGCACTTGCCCTCCACTGCCCAGGGCTATGGGCAACCCGGGCCACCCTCCAGGAGACCCCCTTGTGGCCCAAGAGGGACAGTGAGGCTCTCTGGTGGACCATGCCCTGGTGCCCATCCCAGTCCCACCCCCTTCCACTGGAGACCCCTGGAGACCCCCGCAGGTCCCCCACAAGTGCCCCCCAACCTGAGCGACGTTGAGCTGGCCCCGTCCCCCAGCCATTGACTTTGCTTGTCAAAAGGTTGCAAAAGGGGATCACATGACCCTGGCACACTGTGACCATCAGAAGTATGAATCAGTTGCCAAGCATCCAAATATAAATCACAAGACCCTGGGGATGCTGCAACAGTCATAAGTGTGAAAATGGCCATAAGTCACATTTTTCAGTGGCGTTGTAACTTCGAACAGTCACTAAATGAACTGTTGTAAGTTGAGGACTGCCTGTACTTTATCACTTTGTTCTTTGGGGGGGGGTCATCAAGTTTTTGACACCTTGCTAGGTGACTGGTGGTGCTTCTTTTCCATTTCTATATTTCCTCTGCCACCCTATTTTCAGTCAGGTCTTTGATTCCTCCTTGAATTTTAGCAGAATTAGTTCCTTGTGCTTCTGTTCTCTGTACAAGGAAAAAAAGGAAGGGCAAGCTGGCAGAGTAAGGGAAGGGAGCAAAAAGGATGAAGATTGTGCTAGGAAAGAAATTAATGAATGAATGACCTTTCAGAAGAAAGGTCATTTCCAAAATTGTTGCTGCTGTTCCGGTTTAGTAATAACCATCAGCATACATAGAACAAAACACCATGGGGACAGTGCAGAACTATACCATATCAAAGTAAGGAAGCTTGGAAGTGCAAAATATGGAGGAATGTAGGTAAAACATTTGTCAAAGGCGTGCACACAGGTGCGCGCCTAAAAAGCAGAGCGGGTGCTTCAGAAAAAGTTGCATGGCAAAATGTTTGCCACAAGAGGGCACCAGATACAAAAACAGAATAATGTTGACATGAAAAGCAAAATATTAGCTGGAGTTACCTGAAATTGCCTTCTCCTCAATACCATACGGTAGAGTGAAAAAGATAAGAACAAATGAGAATTATGATGGGTAGAATTCTAGGCTCCAATCTCCCCATCCCCCACCCCAGATTCATGCCTATAAATAGTGCAGGAACAGGCAATTTGATAATGTTTGGACCATTCTTCCCGTGATACCTGACTTCATTCCCTCAGAAATTCATGGAAGTTATACAGATAGTTGAGCCCAAAATTTATGTCGCTAAGCAAGACCGTTGCCGAATAGGTTTTTCCTGATTCTGTGGCCTTTCTTCACCACAATTGTTAAGTGAACCACTGCAGTTGTTAAGTTAGTAACACAGTTAAGTGAATCTGGCTATCCCGCTGACTTTGTTTGTCAGAAGTTTGCAAAAGGTGAACACCTGCCCTCAGGACACTGCAACTCTCCTGTTGCCAAGAGTCTGAATTTTGAGCACGTGACCGTGAGCATGTTGCAACCATCGTAAGTATGAAAAACAGTCACAAATCACTTTTCCAGGGCTATTGTAACTTCGAACAGTCACTAAACAAATGGCTGTAAGTCCAGAGCTACCTGTAATTCCAAATAAACGAAACACAGTCGCTGGCCTGCAAGTGGGCAATTCAGTCATCTCCGTGCTCTTCCCATGTAATTCCAGAAGCCTCAGAGTGTCTTGTGTGCGATTTGAGAGAGAGAGAGAATGGTTCTGCGAGAGGCTAGCTGGGTGGGGCATTCAGAAGTGCTCTCAGTCCCCTGTCCATGGCGGCATGGAGCATGTACACTTCAGGTGGGGAAAACTGTCAGATGTTGCTGAACTAGATCTTGGTGCAATCACAATTCACAAGGATTCTGGGAGCTGCAATTGGCACCAGTGAGAAGGTCACAGACTACCTATCCTTGATCCAGGCTTGCAGAGTTATCCTCATGTAATATTGGGAGGGAACAAGAGCTAGTCTGGTCTCTAGGGCACTGATAAAGCCATAGCAATGGATAAACAAATTGCCCTCCTGACATCTCGGGGGGCAACACTTTGAGAAGGGCTGTCACCCCTTTTGAATGAATCATGAATTTCAGGAGGTGAGCTCTGGAAAGCTGGCACAGAGCATCTGTTTATACCAGGGCCCATATTGTAAATATTTGAATGAAAGAAGGATGCTTCCTACATATCAGAAAAGGATCAACCGCATCGACCTCATCTCTCCTTTGAATAAAGACATTTCTTGGTCCAAATACATCATTCAAACTTGGCATCATTTGAGGATATATTTATTCATCTCTGCTGAAGTGGTACCAGGAAAGAGGAGGAGTCTAACTGTCATATGCTGTCCATGCTAAAAATCCTGCAATTAAGCAAGCCTCATTTCTATTAAAGGTGGAAGAAAATAAGTAGATGGGGAATAAAGGACATTTCGCAATCGGGGCCACCACCAAAAAATCTCATTAACATGCTGATGGATCTTTAATGGTGGACAAGGGAACAAGGCCTCCATGGAAAGATTTATATAGGCACAGTCTTTCCAAGAACCTGGTTCATCCAGCCAGCCACCCACCCCTGTAAAAGTTGGCACCAGAATGGACAATCCACTTTCCTCAACTGGGCCCCTGGCTCCAGCCCAGCTTTGGGATCCCTAACTTGTTAAAGGAGAGAGCTCCCTCCATGTGAGTTGTACAACTTCTCTTCTTACCAATTAAGATCTGAAACAACTGAAGCAAAACCCAGGGTCCTTCCTTAAAAAGAAGAGCAAGAACATGTGGGATAACAGATAATGACTTGAAATCTCCAAGTGACCCTGGCTGCTAGGAGGCTTTCTCTGCTCATATTCAATCAAGTCATTCCAGGTTTGGTTGACTAAATTCAGTCAAAAACTCTTGGGAGAAAGGAGGGAAGTGAGACTTTAAAAGGACTATTGATCTGTTTCAGTCAATGATGAGCGGTGTAGGCTAGCAATGTTGGGCAGAGGAGTGAAGAAAAGATTGATGCCTGCTGTTTATTTCTAAGAAAGCAGTCGGCCGACTTAATTTCTTCTCTTTGTAACACTTTCCTTGTTGCCAGACACTGTCTCAAGTGGATTTGTGGTTGTTTATAACAAAACACAGCAGCAATACCTAACTGACTTTGGCTGATCTCACAAAGCTAAGCCCAAGAGGCCCCTCCATGTAAGACCACCAGGAAATGCTAATCTGTACACCACTCTGGAGTTTTGGTTTTAAACCACCTTCTGCAAGGGGGCGACTGCTAACTCCTTCCACAGCATTCCCAAGAGCAAGATGGTCATGTTCCTGAAGTCATCTGGAGTTTGCTTCAACTGAGGGAGTATTTTTATAACTCATATGAGGTCGAAGCTATTAATCGGCTATGAGGAAATGGCAGCAACTTTGGTTACCGTGATAGTAAAATTCAGCAAATTGTTAGGTCTCAACACCATGACCTTCAAGGCAGGTCCTGATATCTTTATGAGGACAATATCTGGGCTGTAAAAATCTGGATGGCTGTTAGATCAGTGGTTCTCAACCTTTTTAATGCCGCGACCCCAACTGGTCGTAAGTTGAGGACTAAACCGGTCGTAAGTCGAGGACTAAACCGGTTGTAAGTTGAGGACTAAACCGGTCGTAAGTCGAGGACTAAACTGGTCATAAGTCGAGGACTTTCCCTGCCCGGGAGCGCCGCGCATGCGTGGTTCCGCCCCCTGCGCCGGCCGAGGCGTAGCTGGCAAGCGGCAGAGACGGAGCAGGCCGACCATCAGATGGCCCAGCCCAAGGGAGGTAAGGCACCCGCCGGAAAAGGGGAAAAAAATGGCGGACAAAAAAAATGGTGGACAAAAAAAATGGCGGACAGCCTTGCTTGGCGACCCCCGTGAAATGGTCGATCGACCCCAAATGGGGTCCCGACCCACAGGTTGAGAGCCACTGTGTTAGATGGTTTCGGGTTTCTTCACCTCTTCACTGCCACCTACCAACCCTAATTTGGAAAGCCATGGGGACATTTTTCAGTGAATCACTTTAGGGCAGAGCACCCTTTTCCAGTTTTTTTTTGTTTCTTTTTAAGACAAAACAGAAACAACTGGATTGCCATGTTGTTTTGAATATCCTCTGTGACAAATAGAGTGCAATCAAGGTGTCTCGCTGTTCTGGAAAAAGCAAAAAAACCCAGTTCAGCCCAGTTCCAAAGCCCATTTGCCAGTCCCTGACCAAGTGCTGTAATAGGTGATGAGTGTGGTAACATTTTCTTATTGTGACTTGCCAATGATGACTCTGCAGTGGCACCGCCTTATTGCGTATGATCCAAGGCTTCCAGATTCTTGCCATAAATAGAGCTGGTATTAGGAGGGTATCAAACAAAAATGACTGAAGAACTTTACTTAGGTCAGAAATAAAACAAGCTCAACAGATCCCAAACAAGATTAAAAAAAATTAATGCATAAATCATACAAAGTGAATTTTACACAAAAGACTAGCAGAGCTCTACTAATTAGGTCTCTATTCATGGATGACTTGTGTTATAATATTATGTTAAGATTCTAAATATTAAGCATTCCTTTCTACTTTCTTGGTGTGGCCTCCATCAGTCTTCTGCCAAGAATCTACTTCCCCATTATGTCATGTAAACCAAGGGTTATCATCATTACATCTTGCTGGATGTTTGTTCTTGGAACACCAAACTGGGTTTTGCAGTAATGTGGAGAAGATCTTCAAGTTAGCTGGCAAGTTCCATCACTGGATATTGTCTGGTTTTGAGCAAACTTTTGGTCCTTTTTATCTACAAGTAGTCCTCACCTTACAATGACAATTGAGCCTATTTCTTTTGCTAAGCAAGACAGTTACTAAGTGAGTTTTGCCTCATTTTACAACCTTTCTT
Source organism: Protobothrops mucrosquamatus (assembly GCF_001527695.2). Lineage (NCBI taxonomy): Eukaryota > Metazoa > Chordata > Lepidosauria > Squamata > Viperidae > Protobothrops > Protobothrops mucrosquamatus. The sequence continues at coordinate 417,297 of NW_015386361.1, read as the reverse complement.
GCCACAGTTGTTAAGTGAGTGACTGCAGTTATTCAGTTAGTAACATGGTTGTTAAGTGAATCTGGCTTCCCCATTGACTTGGCTTGTCAGAAGTTTGCAAAAGGGGATCACATGTCCCTGAGACACTGCAACCGTCATAAATATGAGTCCGCTAACGAGCATCTGAATTTTGTTCATGTGTCTATGGGGATATTGCTACTTTTTCAGTGCTGTTGTAACAGTCACTAAACAAATAGTTGTAAGTCGAGGACTACCTGTATTGATGAATCTAATTGACAGCAGTAGTGACACTGAAGCCTTCCATAAGACCAGGAAACTATCATTTCTGTGTGAAAATGGTCACCTGAGGAAGCAGCTTAAACTATGGATGTGCAAGTTATGTATACCAATATCCTATTAATTCTGAGATTAAATTCCTATTAAAAGTCCAGTGTTCTGACATGGCTTGCTTCCTGATGCCTAGTTTTTAGATGTTTGGATGCAACACCACTAGGTGGCATTAAAACTCAGCCTCAATGTTAGGATTTTTGCTAGGATGTTTTGACTTTCTCCTTATGCATTATGGTGGCTCCAAGACCTTGCTTGGTCTTAGTTGAGTCCTTGATCAGGATGTTCTATCAGAAAGGTGTACAAAAGCATACAAGAACAATTTCTACTTACGGTAGTGACACCTTGTGCCTAATAAGATGCAAATCCATCCCACATCCTTTGCTAATAACTTTAATTTTCCATTCCTAATCCATCAACCTTCCAAGAGAAAAAGATAGAATCCCATTTCATTATTAGAAGGTGAACAGGAAGTCTCTTAGATTTTGAGATCCATTTTTACTTTTTTGGGGTTTTTTGGCATTTGCAGTAGAAATAGGGATTGAATTTTGTATTCTGTTGAGCTTTAGAGCTGAGCTGGGATCTCTTCCAAGTCTGCAATTCTTTTTTTTTTTTTTTTGTAAAAAAAATATTAATTTTTTCCATATAATTCAATAGTGCTTATTCAACAATGTGTTGTCTGAGTTTATCATTCACTAGTACAAATTTCATTCCTAATCCTTTATTCTTTTCTCCAGCCATGGATAAAACTCAAGTCTGCAATTCTTGATTCTTTTATGGTCAGTCTCATCTTTGTCTTTGGTCTTAAAATAACCTCCTGTAATATGGCTGGAAACTATGTCTGTTCTAGACAGGGAGCACCCAGAAAACGTGCTCTCCCTCACTCCTGTGAATGTGAATTCCACAGGAGTTAATCCCTCATGTGAAAAGCACTATGATGTTAAATTTAAAGATTCTTGTTAGAAATACAAATTCTTTAAACAGCAATAGCACTTAGACTTATATACCGCTTCATAGCACTTCACAGCCCCCTCTAAGCCAGACATGTCAAACACAAGGCCCGGGGACCGGATGCGGCCTGCGAAGTGATTTCATGTGGCCCGCGAAGCCATCCTGGAAACAGTGAGGGAACGGCCCCCGCTGCCTTGGCCCTGGCCCAGGCCGGCCAGGAGCCAATGTACAATTTTGTGGTGGCCATCTATGCTAAAACGCATTCAGTCTTAGCTCCACAAGGCCATTTAGAAACAGCGAGGAACCAGTCCATGCCGTGTCGGCCCCGCCCCTTGGGTGCATGCTGGGGAGGTGTCACCCTTTGTGAGGAATGAAGAAATGGACCATGCCTTGGCGCTTGTCCCAGTCCCACCCCCTTCTGCCAGAGACCCTCAGATATGTCTCACTCCTGCCCAGGCCCCCACAGGCACCCTTGATGCGAAGGATGTAGAGCTGACCATGCTCACTCAGTAGGCCACACCCACTCCATCCACGCCCACCCAGTAGGCTGCACCCCCCCTGGCCACACACCCCCGATCCCCCCAAGGGCAACTGCAATGCTGATGCAGCCCTCAATGAAATTGAGTTTGACACCCCTGCTCTAAGCTGTTTACAGAGCCAGCCTATTGCCCCCCAACAATCTGAATCCTCATTTTACCAACCTCAGAAGGATGGAAGGCTGTGTCAACTCTGAGCCAGTCAGGATCGAACTCCTGGTAGTTGGCAGAATTAGTCTGTAATGCTGCATTCTAACTACACTGCAGCACCGCTACGGCTCTTAAAACACTGTTCCTGAGTGTAGTTGCTTGCCAGATGAGTAAACCTCTTTTCCCAGCCCTCCCCAGCCAGCCTGGCCATTGCAGAGAATCTAGGAGTTGGGACCCACTCTTGGAGAAGGTTACCTCAAAGCTAGGACTGGAAAGAGAACCTGTATTTTCAAACTAAGCTACAGCTCAGACCATTTTGGAGAAATTGTGGGTGTGTAGGAGTTGAACCGTTAAAATTCTCCACTGTAAAACACCCAACCCTCCTAAATTATGGTAACCTAGGATGTCAAGGAAAGAATATGTGGCTTGGTTTAATCTCCTTACCTTCCGGTTTTCTTTCCCCACATGTAGAAAAATAGTTGCATGTTTCATCAAATGATTGTGGGGAATGCACATAAAATACGTAGTTTCAAGCATTTGCCCAAAATGTTACTTGCATTGCCTTCCATCTGCCAGATTTGCAGAGCACATTAAGGTTGTGATACATCTGGCCAGAGGCTCACTTTCTTTCCAAAGCATTGGACTTCATTTTTGTTTTCTAAACTTATGGAATCGTTTCTGCCCAGGGGCATACAGTACTTAGAAAGACAGGTGATGCTTGAAGCTAACTAACATCTTGCTTGGAAGCGTCCCTTGCGTTCAGTTATTAATTCTTTAAATGTAAAAAAAAGCAAGATAGTTTGTCAGGTACAAAGGGAAGTGTCAATTGTCACATTGCTGCCTTCCCAACACACAAGCTATCATTTTTTGGGAGGGAGGGTTTGTTTCTTTGTTTTGCTTTTATAAAATTAAAAGCAGTGGTGAGATTCAGCCGGTTTGCACCGGTTCGGCAGAACCAGTAGCTAAATTTTGCTGAGTTCAGAGAACCGGCTGAATGGACACTGCTTCCAGTTGGGAATCACAACTTCCAGGCCTCTTGGACAGCCGGGATGCTGGGATTAGTGGTCACCTCTAAAAGGAACCAAGTTGCAGAAGGCTGGTCAGCATAAGGTCTACTCTGATGATGGGTATCCTGAACTTGGTCCTCCCACTGGAGAAGAGACCAGGGAACTAACTGTGATCCTTGATCTATCCCGGTCTATCTGCTAATTTCTGCTTCTGTCTTGTCAAGAATGCAGAGTTTTTACTATATTGATTGGTTTGGATTTTTATTTTTTGTTACCTGCTCCGAGCCTGGTGGAGGACAAAAGATCTTTTGAAACTCTTTTTCTTAAACCATTTTATTCCTTTGGGGGAAATAGAGGTTGCAAGGACATGGAATCAGAGAGGGGGCCCTAATGAAAAGTTCTCAGCATGCTTCCAGACTTTAGTTCCCAAGTTTCTTTAGAGGAATCATGCTGGCTAAAGTTGCATATTTTATTGCAAGGACCCAAATTTTATTGGAAAGATCCAAGAGTCTGTTATGAAATCTGGATTTGCTCAGCCATTAAAAAAAAAGTATCTCACTCTGGCTGCATTCACACAACACACTAAACTAGGCAGATTAAAAATGTACTGGTTGATTGCACAATCTATTAAAGTTAGTCAGTTTAAGCTTAGGATTTGAGGGACTGCCATTGCTTAGTATGTTGTTGTGCAAATTAGTTGCCATCATACTGGAAAGATGGGATTTAATTTTTTCTCAGAGGAGGAGGAGACCAGCTGCATGTTCTCCCATTCTTCAGGTGTCTCTTGGGCCTCCCTTTTCCTGATGTGGGGTCCCAGGGGAGCTCTAGAAAATGGACAATGGAGATGAGACAGGAGACCAAAAGGTTGGTTGAAACTGTGTCCTCTTCAGGAAGGAGCTGAAGATGTATCACTTCACAGTGGAGGAAGGGATTTACTTTTTCATAACCTCTACATCAATGTTTTCCAGACTTGGCAAAGCACTGGTCTAGATACTTCAAAG
>NW_015386361.1:407295-413225 GCF_001527695.2 Protobothrops mucrosquamatus | reverse complement strand
CTCTCTCCCTCCCTCTCTCCCTCTCCCTCTCCCCCCTCTCTCTCTCCTTCTCCCTCTCTCTCTCCCTCTCCCCCCTCTCCCTCTCTCTCCCTCTCCCTCTCTCCCTCTCTCTCTCTCATGCCTAAACCATCCAGTACAGGGTTGTCTATAATGTACAGAAGGTGTTCTTAGGAGGAGCTTCCCTACCCTATCTGGAGATGCCAGGTGGTTCCTTGGCATTCAAACGTCTAGAACAAGGATCTCCAAATCTTCACACTTGGCAACTTTAAGACTTGTGGACTTCAACTCCCAGGATTCCCCACCCAGCATTAAAGTTGCCAAGTTTGGAGACCCCCTGCTCTAGAACTACAAACTCATTCCTGATTTGTTTGGGGACTTTGGATTATTTATGGGGCTGTGCATGGAACAATCATATTTCATTCCCAGCAAGCTTGAGAAAAAGTGTCTGCGCTAACCCCAAATTAATTTCAGCTAGGCATGGAATTAAAAATATAAATACCCAATGTAAGTATTTACAGTTTTCTACTTCTCATAATTTAAAAAAAACAATAACTCTAAAGCAGAGTCACAAATTCTTTATAAAGAGTCACAGCAGCAGTCAATGGTCAAACTAGCCTTCAGAATCCTGCCTCAACTTTGGGGTCCAAAGACCTCGGAAGAAGTTATCATCTTTTTTTTATCATCCAAAGGCAAGAAAGACAAACACAACCTCAGATAAAGAAAAAAATTTAAATGTTTTTATTAAACGTTAAAGAATAACAGAAAGATTTGGGCTGAAAAACATACAGAACACAATTCATGTCATGACATACATTTAATTTGATCTTGTTTGTTAAACTCTTGTGAACAGAGCTTTCCTACGAGGTTGCCAGAAATACAACAGTTGATCACTTGAGAGGGGAAAAAAGGTGGAACGTTTTCCCAAATAAATCAAAAATACCAAAAGCTCATTCTTGCATTTCTCAAACAACACACATGCTAATGCAAGTGTGCATACATGCACACATACCACACACACAATTTCTGAAGCAACAATAAAGGCCAGGGGACCAGTTAACTCAAAAGATAAGGCTAAGTTTCATTCATTAATAACTTATCATAATCTTACTCAGAAGTAAGCCCACTGTGTGCAACAATACTAGAGCATATACAATTGTAGCCTAATTTACATCTCACTCCAGCAAATAATGTGCAGTCTTAAATCAATGGAGCACTGAAACAACAGACCACATGTACAGATGACGTACTCTCCTAACAATACCAGAGGGTGGAAAAGCTGTGGCCTTCCTGTTTTATCCAACTCTTTGCCGTACTAGCTGAGGCTGATGGGTATGCAACATCTGCAAGACACCTGGAGGGAAACAGTTATCTGAAACAGTTTTAGAACCGATGAAATGGGTAGTTCTGATAATCATCTCCTGAGAGATCAGGAATGTTTCTTGCAAAACTCTTTGCTAGAAGATACACCAACCAATAGCTTCCTGGTGCAGATAACTATCAGTCCTTAAGCAGGTGCCTTCCAGATATATTAGGGCTATGGACTTGCTAGCTGGCATGGCTTTGGGCTGGTTCAAAGTATGGGCAATATATTCCCATCACAGTTGGGAGATGTTGGTAGACAGGATTTGGAAGAAGACATCTCTTATTCCAATGTCAGCTTGATCCACAAGCCAATCCAGATCTAGCTATGCATTTAGCAATGTGCAGGCAGCTCTCAGGCTTCAGTTCTGATCAGTAGTTTATCACTGTTGGCCTTGCTCTAGATCAGGGGTAGGCAACCTTGGTTCTTTTATGACTCGTGGACTTCAACTCCCAGAATTCCTGAGTCAGCATTCTGGGAGTTGAAGTCCACGAGTCATAAAAGAGCCAAGATTGCCTACCCTTGCTCTAGATTCTGCCTATCTCTGGAGAATCCATCCTCATTTGCCCTATGTAAGAGTCACAGCTGACTTACTCCTGTCCTCATTTATGTTTTTTCCTTAACTAGTTTCTCTCTGTTTGTTGTTTTGAGAGAAGCTTACCACTTACCTTTACAGATTCATAGGGTAAAACCAAATAAACTAGGAGGCCAAGTTGGAGATCAAAATTGGAAGTAAACAAAAGTGTGTTTTGAGGGCAGATCAAGTTTGGACATCTGATTGCTTTGTTGTGTACTCAAGATGTTGTATTGTATGTAACTATGGATTATTCACAGAAGCCACTGTATAATTTGACAGTGGCTTCTATGACTTGATATAGCTGTCCTGTCTAGAAATTAAGTGATCCTACAATGATGAAGTTAACTGGTGTTTTTAATATTTACAGCTCTGTATTCAGATCTTTACATTTCAAAAGAATTTCCAGATTAGTGAAATTATATTTCTTTGATGTCTCCATATCCTCCATATCCATCATTGAGATAAAACTTCCTAACCTGCAAAGCATCTTTGTTAATTTGACTTTCCATACTGGCACCTCCAGACAAGACAAAATTATGAGTCAGATCATTAAAATTGTTGGGATTTGGAGGTAATGAATACAGCCTCTGTTCACAACTTCTTAGAGGAATCCTATCTTCTCCCAGTATTATGTCCTTTAGGCTTGTTTTACATTCAGTGAAAATTATTATCAGCTTAACATTTACTTTTACACACACATAAACATTTAGAAAGAAACATTTACTGGCCAATAAAGGATAGTTTATCCCCTAAAGATGATTACTCAGCTGAAATAATGGCCCCCCAAAAAATCTATTAAAGCATTTAGGATACTGGGATACATTTTTAATCTTTCCAGAAAATCCTCACAAGAATGGCACCATTTCTTTGTGATTGTCCAAAACTTTTGTTTAAATCACTTTTAGTACAATGTGATCTTATGTAACAGAAATGCACTTGTTTTGGTAGGAAAAGTGATCTAGAAAGACACATGGCACCATAATTTTATGACGTGCAGTGTTTTTAATGCACTAAAGAAAACCCCTACCTTTCCTGTAATTCACCAATTCAAAAAAAGCACCTCTTTAAGTATAATAAAAGCCCAGTATGGCTCAAGTAAGTCACTTGGCTTTGCTCATTCTTGTACTCAACAAGGGACAGAAAGAGACTGGGCAAGAAAATTGAAACAATGGACCTCTAGAAGATGCCAGAAGGAAAGCAGTAAGCATGAAGACAAGAGCAGGGAATCTGTGTTCTCCAGATGTTGTTGAATTTGTTGGTCAGCGTTATCCAACACGGGTAAGGGTAGACAACAAGAAGCTATATGGTTCCACAAGCAGAAATGACTGCCTTACAGAAAACGGGGCACCAAAATTGGCATAAGTGGAATTCAGTTTGGACAAGTGTGTCAAACAGGATACCAGGTTAGGGAAGGGATACTGAGCAACTAACCAGGCCTCATCTCTAAACATGTGAAATGATTCTTACTGCTCCTAAATTGTCCCCCCAAATCAAACACCCTTTCTAAACCTGCAGAAGTACACAGAGCTACACTGCTGATCACCAGAGAGAGCTGTGACTGGCTGGGAATTTTGGATGCTACAGTCTAATGCAGGGATAGGCAACCTTGGCTATGCTGGCTCAGGAATCCTGGGAGTTGAAGTCCACGAGTCATAAAAGAGCCAAGGTTGCCTACCCCTGGTCTAATGCAACTAGAAGTCCAGTATTTGGGAGGTACCCGAAGCAGAGTGCTTGCCTGCTCTCCACTGTACTCAGTTGAAAAACAGGCCTCCTGTTTTAGTTCTGTTAAGCTGTCTATCGGGAGGGGTCTGGGAGACACTCCAGCCTCCTCAGTTGATGTCTTGCTCCAATCTGCAAGAACCATCTTTAGGAACTTTTCTTTCTTTCTTTCAAACTTTCACCATAGATACAAATCCTCATTCTGGGATAGAAATCTCAAAGAGGATTGATAATGTAAGCTCTATGAGCGTTATTCACGCTGCCCAATCCCCAATGTATTTGTGCCTCTGAAGCTCTGTGACAAATGTCACCAACCTTGTCCAACCAAATAACTGCATTTTTTTAAAAAAGGACAGTTGAGCCGTATTTGCTCAAGAGAATTTTGAAAGACTACAGCAGACAATACTACACGCAGAAAACATTTAGTGTCCCGCCCGTCTCCATAAGACCCCAGCCATTTTCGCATGGAGGATTTACATGAGGCTGGCAGGAACTGTACAGAGCCTCTTCTTCTCACATCTGGGCAGTTGCTAAAGTGGGGTAGGCTATAAGAAAAAGAGGGAGGTAGAGCTTTCTATTGCACCCAATGGGATCCTTCCAGAAGCAAGCGACTGAGCCCAGCAACATGGATCATTCTCTAACTGAAAACACAAAACTACCTCAGTGTGCCAGTGGCAAGCATACAATATCATCATTTAAAAATAAAAAGCCCTAGAAGCATTTCTTCTGTATTCAATATTCATGAATATATAAAGAGATATATTGTCGTCTTTAAAGTGAAATCATCTAGTTGTTTTTTTTTAAAACCCTCTCTTTGCTTAAACATATGATATATATCTTATTCTTTCCCCCAAAATACACAATCAACATTTGTCCTTGAAAAATACTGTACAGGAAAAAAAAAAGCACAGTCTAAAGATTCCGTATAAATTTTATACATTTTATAATAATCAATTTCTTTTGGTCTTCAGGAAACATTGAAAAGAACTGAATTAACTACAGCATGACAACATCATCACTTTTCAATATATATATCTGCATCTCTTACATTCATTTCCTTCCCACCCTCCAAAAATACTTTATATAATGTAGCATAAGTTTAAAAAATAGCTAAAAAAAAATAACAACAGGAGAATCTCTGAAAACAATCAGCTCATACAATCACAGCAGCATGTCAAGGCAAAAAAAAACCCTGCAAAAGTTGCTTCTAACTGAATCAAAGCCATTTGAGAGGGGGGGAAAACAAGAAAAACCCAGCAGGTGGGAAATCTACAGAAATTATATTGCACACAGTCGATTTAAAAGCTGAATTCAAAGCCTTTCCCAAGAAGAAAGAAGAATTTCAGAAGGTCTATGGAGATTCTCGATCATCCAGGTCACGCTTGCCCCAAAGGTGCTTTTTCCAGAGGCAACCGGACTTCCTTCGTTTTTCTTTGAAGGCGTTTCTCTTCTCAGCCAAGAAGCTTCTTCAGTCCTGTTCGGTTCTGAACAACTGAAGAAGCAACTTGGATGAGAAGGGAAACATCGTCAAGGAAAAACAAAGAAAGTCCAGTTGAATTTGGAAAAAGCTCCTTTGGGACAAGAATTTCAGAAATTGAACATCAGTGGGAAATAAAAATGCAGTCTGCTCGAATTCCAAAGATAGTGTAATGTAGGCCTTTTTAATTTTGGTTTCCAGTTCTCTGGTCAGTGAATTATCTTGCATTTTTGTATATAGTTTCATCCTGACCTAGCATGGCCATCAGCACACCAAGAAAAGCACTGGTCTCTTTGACGAGTGGGTGGTGGGCCGAAGGCAAGCATCACTTGACCTTTGTCCCCAATGGTGGGTTGATCCAAACTCCTCGGGTTATGCCAATCACAGATTGGTCAAGGGCAAGAACAGCAGATGTTCACAAGAGCAGTTTGACCATCCAGCCAAAAGCAGACAAACCCTCCCAACAGCCAAATTCAAGAGCTGTTGGCCCAACCCAACTTTTGAAAAAAAGCACTGTGCACTAAGCAGATTGGAGAAAGATCTGCAGAAGGAGCAGAGCAGGTCACTAGCTGAATTGACACCCCGAATTCCCTGAAAATTTAACTGGCAACTTCTAGATTTCAACTTGCTGGTCACAAAGTGTCACAAAGAAAGATGAAAGACAAAGGTATCCTGGTCACTTCTTGATAAGACTGAAACAAGTGTTTCAGCGTTGGAGTCTGTCAACCTTGAAATGTTCTGCACACTGGTACAATTTAGTGTTGTGCCCTGCACATCACAAAAAAAAAAGGTGTGTG
>NW_015386361.1:393690-407232 GCF_001527695.2 Protobothrops mucrosquamatus | reverse complement strand
TTACAGTATTAGGGAACGAAAGTCATCCAATGCCCATGAGGAATATTTTAACCTGTGCAAGAGAATTACTGATTATGCCCAAGGGATGCAAAAATATTCTCCCTCTGACCTATTTATAATACTTTTGATTTTAAAGCAATGAAAGGAAAGTTAGCTGTTCCTTATTTTTCTACAAGGAGAATATAGAATACATTATGAATCGGAAGGTCTGTTTTATTTACCAAAATGTAAAAACATACAATAAATGAAAATCAAAACAAAATAAAAAAGCGAATCTATAAATTAGTATCTCTGCAGAACAGCATGAATATCAATTGTGCATTATTATCAGTAAGTTTACCCTGCCTGATGTGCCTTATTGAAACCACAAACCAAAAACAGCTCTAACTTTTATCTTCTTTCTCTTGTTCTTTCTCATTACCAGGGTGCTTTTCTTTCATTTTCTTTCTCCCCCCCCCCAATTAAATCAAAAGAATGGGATAGGATAAGACAAAAATACAGTTTAAGCAGCACTGGAAAATATATACATACATGTCTACATGTATGTATTCCATAAATGCTTTACTATGGCCAGTCTCAGCCAACCCAACCCTGCAAAGGGGGCTTCATAAAAACACAAGAAGAGCCAAGACAGACATGCACACTCATTCACAAGTATGCCTGCGCTGATGTGCACAAGCACACAGGTTGTACACTGGTTCTGTTTCTGCTTTCTGTTAAAGTGCCCATGACTGAAAAGTTGGTTTGGGTGAGGTGCTATCAAACATGAAACACGCTGTCCCATCTATTTAAATGCCAAACCACAAAATAAAATAAAATAAAAAAGTAGATGGGAAGAAAAGAAACAGGGGTGGTGGCGGATGGGAGTGGGGGCGGGTGGGTCGGAGGCCATTTAGAGAGGACCATGCCGGGCTTCATACTTGACAAGGACGCTCTTGCATTTGCTCAATTCCTTCCGTAGTTCAGCCACCTCCTGGCGCAGGGCTGTATTCTCCTTCTCAAGGAACGAGGCACGGATAGCAATCTGGTTTTCCTTCAGCCTCCGGGCATCTCTGGAACGCTTGGCAGCCATGTTGTTCTTTCTACGTCTTGCCCAGTATTTGTCATCCTGCTCATTAATCACAGAGGAAAAGAAAATCGGTGTTAGATTTCAGTAGAGGAACAGAGGCCCATAAGCCATTAGCAGGGCTGTAGGTATTCTGTGCGTTCAACTCAAACACTGTTATGTTGAAAAGCAGGTGCAATATGACACTTGCAGTGCTGGGATATCTTCTAAAACAGAAATAGATACAAACTGCCTATCTATTTGTTTGCATTTTAATGTTTATTTTGAAATAGATCGATCGATCGATCGATAGATAGATAGATAGATAGATAGATAGATAGATGATTGATAGACAGACAGACAGACAGACAGACAGACAGACAGACAGACAGATAGATAGATAGACAGACAGACAGGTGGGTAGGTGGGTNTGGACGGACGGACGGACGGGCGGGCGGGCGGGCGGGCGGGCGGGCAGGCAGGCAGGCAGATAGACAAAGATAGAGATAATGATAGATAGATAGGTAGATAGATAGATAGATAGATAGATAGATAGATAGATAGATAGATAGGTAGGTAGGTAGGTAGGTAGGTAGGTAGGTAGGTAGGTAGGCGGGCGGGTAGGCAGAGATAGAGATAATGATAGATAGATAGATAGATAGATAGATAGATAGATAGATAGATAGATAGATAGATAGATAGATAGATAGATAGGAAGGAGACATAGAGATTAAAAAGTTTCTTTGATGGAACTCTTACTCTTTTCTCACAATTTAAACAATAAAAGTTCCACTCTTCCAATTTAAATAGCAAAAGTTCTTTGCTAGATGATTTGCATCTTAACTAGCTAAAGACATTTCTTGTTGTTTTTTTTAAAAAAATATGTTTTATTGATTTTTAACATAATCACCTTAATATTTGGTAAACAGTGTGTTGTCTGGGTTAGTATTTAAAAAACAATCAATAACAATTAATTTCTATAATTCTATAGTCCATTTGCTTGATTTTCTCTTCTTCCAATAATATTCTCTTTTGCCAACCTTAAATTAATACAGTTCTTATTATTTTGAATAAATGGCAATTAAATATAGACATTTTTCTCATGTTTCTGCAAATAATAACCACATCAGTATAAAGCTTCTTTTCTAATTGCCTCAACATAGATTTCTTGTTTTTTTTATTGTTCAAGTAGGTTGCTTTTAAAGATCTGACCCTTACTTAAATCTTACTTAGCACTTAAAAGTATGTGTCAATAAATTCACTGGAGCTCACTTCCAGGCAACTGTACAAAGAAACACATTTCTGCTCCATAAACCTAATTGTCAATGGATCATATCTTGGCTGTGGATATGTTTTAAATCAGGTTTTTAGCAAAGTACTAGGTCTTATGAGTGGGACCTAGCACTTTGCTGAAAACCTGATTTAAAGGATATCCTACGAGCAGGAAAAATTAATAAAGTGGGACATAAATGTGTAAATCAGATGGAAATGACTAGGAATCAACTGGAGCTAGCATAATGACCCCTGCACTTCATAGCTTTTCCCTGTACTACTGCTCTAACAGTGATGAGGAGGAGAAAGACTTTCTCTCTTCTGTATTTCTCATACACATTTTTTCCAAATGCCGTCCTGGGAATGATATTGAACTGACAACGAAAAGTCACATCAGCATGATCAGAATGTATTCACGTATTTAAGAGACTTATATGGCTGTACATCTTATGTGCGGTAATCTAGGGTGGCTTATAGCACCAGCAATAAAAACAATAAAGCTGGTATCTAAATAAACAACTCCCAGCACCAACCCAACATTCTCCAATGAATCAAAACCCTGCAATCGTTAGATTCCAGCTTCACCCCACTTGAGAGAAGGGCCAGTCATTTAAAACTTTCTGGAAGGCTAGAAGGGTGGGGATCTTAGAGGGAGGATGTTCTACAGGACAGGGGCTGTCCCTGAGGAAAGCCGGAGTGTTCCCTTGGTCCAGCTAGAAGACAGCCCTAGGGAGAAGGGGCCTGGAACAGACCAACCCCCGTCCAATCTGCTGGAAGTGAACAGATGCCCTCAGGGACAGGTGGTCATAGAGATGACCTGCCACACAGGCTTTAAACTTGATAACGTTTTGCTGCTGATGTTTGGTTGCTAAGTCATGTTTGACTCTTCACGACCCCATGGACCACAGCATGCCAGGTCCTCTTGCCCTCCACTGTCTCCCAGAGTCTGCCCAAATTCACGGCCACTGTGTCAATGACACTATCTAACTATCACATTGTCTGCCATCCCCTTCTCCTTTTGCCTTCAATCTTTCCCAACATCTGGGTCTTTTCCAATGAGCCCTCTCTTCTCATTTGGGGGCCAAAGCATTTGAGTTTCAGCTCAACCCTTCCAAAGATTAGTCAGGGTGGGCTTCCCGTAGGATTAACCGATTTGGATCTCCTTGCAATCGAAGGGACAGAAGGGATAAATAGCGTCTTGAATTGCACCCCGAAAGAAACTGGAAGCATCTTGCAAAGCAATGTTGTAATATGGGCAATACAATAGAACCCCCAAAACTCTGCATGCCACTGCATCCTGGACCAGTTGTATTTACTGGATGGTCTTCAAGGGCAGCCCCGTGTAAAGTGCATTGCAGGAACTGGCACAGTGACAGCATGAGCTGTAAGTCCAGCAGGATCCCAAATTGTGCATTAGCTACATCTGGAGAAATGCTACCATCAAGAGTAAAATATGACACTTCAGGATATGAAAACCCCAAAGCCACTCTCTCTTGCCAGGACTGAGTCTGAGCCGGTTTTTCTCTATCCTGACCCTCAGAGCCTCCAGGCTGCTGAATGGCATTGCCTGCTTGGCCAGGGATGGAGGTGTATAACTCATGCTGCCAAATGACTTTGCCCAGCAGTTTCATTAGATGCTGAAGTGAAGCAGTGATAGTCCTGAATTCTGAGGCACTCCCACACAAGAGAGGCCTAGGGTTGGACCCCTTCCCTCCCCTCTCCAGCAGAAACAAACTGTCCCTTCTCTCAAGCCCCAAAACTGATCAATGCTATTGAAAGCTGTTGAGGGATCCATGTGGGCCAAGAAGGTTGCACTAACCCATCCCCAGCTCTCCAGATGTCACCCACAAGCAAAGCCAATGTCATCTTGGTACTGTAATCTAGCCCGAGAAAGGTACAGATAATCCACTTTATCCAGGGCCCACTAAGCTGAGTACTTAAACAAAGTTGGGTCTCAGGAGGGTCTTGAGAAGAAGGCACACCACCACATGTTTCAAGTCAGGTGGGCACTACCTCTCCCACTATGAGGACCCAACCACAGGCTACCACCTAGAAACCTGTAACCAGCCAGGAAAGGTATAAGCCTAGAACATAGGGGTCAAACTCATAGCTGCAAGGACCTGTCCACTTTCTCTGAATCTATCAGTTCAAACCTTTCCCAGACAACTGAGCTTAGATGAACCTCAGGTACTTCCATAGGATCTGTTCAGCAGCAATCCAATTCCAAGTGATGCCAAGCAACTTTGACAGAGGCTGAGAATACTTCTCACAGCAACCCCACAGAGGATCCCCTGACCCCATCTTACCCAGAAAGACCTGGTCACCTGAAAGGGGGTCCCTCAATTGCCTGGAGTATCCCTATTGAACAGAATCAATAGCCAAGCCAATAGACCAATGATGGCGAACCTTTTACAGACCGAGTGCCCAAAAACTGGCCCCGCTCCCCCTCCAGCCCCAGTCTGAGAGGACAGCAAACGCTTGAAATCATACATAGACCAGAGACTATCAGTGGATCTAATTTGTGCTTGCCTCTGTACCCAAATTCTGCCACCAATCAACACAAGGAAACATAAACTTTCGTCAAGCATTTTGCTAGGAATGGGAACAAGACAAAGCAGCGCAAACTCCGGGAAGTGATTGCCTGTTAATCCAGTTCACAAAGATTATCAGCAACTTTACTAGGACTTCTCTGCATTTAATGTCTTTTTTTAAAAAAAAAAACCTCCTCCCCTTCGTTATTCTGTTCACAGGTTTGTGTGTCTCAAATGAATGCAAAAATGTACGCAGAGAGTTTCTTAACTTTTCCAAGACCGCAGAATTATATAGCAAACAAGATTGGCTTAAAAAAAAAAAAAAGAATCCTGGTGACTCTTTTAAAATAATTGAGATAATACATGCTGGAATAACAACTTGCTCAAGGGGATTAGCACCCCACCCTGCCTGAGTTGGCTTTTTTTTTTTTAAAGCTCTGTCACAAATCTTTCTGAACAATCTTTGCCATCCTGTGCATATTAGAAGCTCAGGATTTAGAAGCGAGATTTATTGCATCTGCAGTTCTTCGTGGTTATCCTATTTATAATTGGTACAGCGTTGTGTCCAGCATTCTGAGCACAGAAGGGAATCGAGAATTTCAATTCAAGATCTATACTCTTGGAAGTAGTCTCACTGGACAACATCTGATTTCAGGGAAGAAGCAGACCACACTTCCCTGAAAGGAAGACCCTCCTGAATTTAAGGTGATCCCACCTTGTTCACCAATAGGAAGGGTACAAAAATTAAAATGAATGCAGCAAAAAAAAGAAACCCTCTGCAATTTCTACTTTACTTAGGTTAAGAATCTAGGATTGCCAACTCCACTTGTGGAGATTCGGTTGGAGAGCTCTCTTTCACTTGCTCTCATAATACAATATTCCTTTATTCCTGCCAAATGTCATTGTACCACGTCAAATTGCTGTCCTTCCTGTCTTTGTCAAACCGTGGCAGAGGCCAGAAAAAGACACTGTTTCTTTAAGAAGTTGCCAACGGGTGTAACCTACAGTATCTACCTGTGCATCCTCCAATTTACCTTTTCCCCTTTGAGCCTGGACCTCGGCATAGCCCTAGACACCAGTCCCAAGTTACCTTCAGATCTTCGGGAATGAAGACTTTGCGAGCTTTCTTAATCATCGGCTGGGGCTTGAGCTCCTCCTCAGAGAACTTGCGCTTGCGAGGGTCAAACATTTCCTGACCAGGAATGCTAGAAAGAGCAAGATCGGCAGGGTCTGGTTCATACCCAATTGGAACCTGAATGCTGTCGGGATCAATGGGACTTGGCGTGTTTCGGTTTGTAGGCAAGATCTGACCTGAAGAAACCAAAGAAATGATGCTTTATCAGTAGAAGAAAGTATTTGACGCTCGGGATTGAACACCGAAGTCCTTGGTGCTCTCTGAGCTTGGTTGTTTTCTTGCAGACGTTTCATTACCCAACTAGGTAACATAATCAGTGTTAGAAAGGAATGAAACCCCATTCTTTTCTAACACTGATTATGTTACCTAGTTGGATAATACAGTAGCATGGCTATCTTACCGCGGGCAGGGCAAGCCAGTGTGTATGAATAGAGAACAAACCCCATTCCCTTCTGGCACTGAGGGGTGGGAAATGAAATACTTGCAAGATAATAGCCTGAGCAGAGAGAGATCAAGGACTCCACAAACGATGCTTTGAAACAGTAAAATAATAATATTGCTCAGTTAACCACCTTAACCCCTGCAGACTATAATCAGTCACATTTCCACTTTCTTGTCTTCTAAGTCAGGGGTCCCCAACCCTCAGTCCGTGGACCAGTACCGGGCCACAGCATGCCAGCAACCGGGCCGCACAAACAAGCAAAGCCCCATTGTGGGATGCAGGCAGCCCACAAAACCACGCACCCTCCAGTCCGCAGAAAAACCTCTCTCCACGTAACCGGTCCCTGGTGCCCAAAAGGTTGGGCACCTCTGTTCTAAGTAAGCTGGTGCTTACACACACACACCCCTCTGTTCAGGAAAGCAAGCTCTGATCCATTTGTAATATACTTTGTCTTCTCTCTGTTTTCAACTGCATGCTCTCTAAGCCGTACTCACTGGACTGTCTAAGAACATAAAAAGAGCCAGTATTCTGTCACAGAGTGGACAACTAGATCCATTCGGGAAGGACAGGAGGGCAAATGCCCTTTTCAACCACTGTACTGTTCTCTAGCAATTAGCATTAAGTCATTCTGCCTTTGACTCAAGGCATAATGCTACCAAGACTAATATCAACTGATAAATGCCCTAATATTGCTACCGTTATTTGGTAGGCACTGGTGTCTATATCACAGGACAGCCTTTTAGAAAGTTTACTCTGAGACACAATGAGAAGCCTGGGTTTATACAAGTCTCCAACTAAGAAAGGCCTCAAGAACTGAATCATACTAGATTCCAGTTTACCTTTCCTGTTTTCACTTAAGACCTATTAGCAATTAAGACGTTGCATTGGGAGCAGAGAGATCCGAGTTCAGGTCCCTCCTTAGCTAGAGATGTTCCCTGGGTGAGTTTGGGCTGGGAATTCTCTCTCAGGCCAGTCTACCTACTGTGGTGAAAAATAAGAGGGAGCGCCATGTACACTACTTCAACCTGCTGAATGAAAGATGGGATATAACACAAATAAAATAAACCAGATTATATTAATATATGAGAAAGTAAGACCATACCCACTGGCCACGAGGGTGTCAATACATGTCATCTATTGGATGCCCAGAAAAGATTCCTCTTGTGAGTGGGATGCTTAGGATGAGACAACTCAGCACGGCGCCATCCAGATTTACATATGGAAGTAAGCAAGATTTATCTAAAGCTTGAATAAGGACTGAGAATGCCCAAGAATATGAACAGACCATGTCAGAATGAGTACCTGTCCTGGGATGACTTCAAATCCTAATTCTGAATATTGGGCTGGTACTTCCCAATATAGACCAATCCCTGGAAGTCAGGGGCATGCTAAATTATCAGGTGACAATTCATCGCTTTAAAAAAAGGAGCAGATAATGGAATTAACACAGATCCCCCCCTTTTGAAATTATTGTCCACATTCAGCCAACCTCTTTACGTAAAATGTTGGCTCATTCCAGCAGCACCAATATACAGTTGCCAGCTAGCCTGCAGTAGATCCAGAGTGGCTGATAAAGCTGGAGAAAAAGCAAGATTCCTCCCCTTATTTTATTAAATGAATGTTTTTTTTATAAAGTCTCAATGCCACTTGAAATAAACTTTGAGTTAGAAAAGCTGGACTGTAGGAATGCCAGATCGGTACCTGTGCGCTCTCCTGAACAGCTGATTGGTCATATTGACTGTTGGTGCGCTGAGCCGTGAAAATCAGATTATGTAAGGAAAGTTGGGATCTATTTGTACAGCTCTTTCTCCACCTATATGCTCATTGGCTCATCTTGCTTCCATACGCTGCACAAGAGACACATCTCTGACCCTTTATGGGCTTTGTTCTCGGCCAGCTGGGGTTTGTGCTCAAAACAAAAAAATCATCTCAAGTGCGAGCCTCTCGAGTTGTTCGTTGCAGCACACTGTGTATCAGCAGCACACTTTCCAAAATAACAGGACATTACGGGAGAAAGGGTAGAAGGAAAGCTGTTTTCGGAGGGCACAAAAATGTTGATTCAGTGGAAGTTGCGCCTTGTTGAATTCCTTCTATGAAGCATTGCAATAGCATTTGCCGGCAGAAAGGGCCAAAAAGCCCTGAGGAGAAGTTCGGCCCAATTTTTTTCAAACATAAAGGAGAGATCAAGAGACTCCTCTCTTGTGCCAATAGTAGAAAGTCTCCTTCTCACACTGAGGGCCAGGATGCCTGGTGCCAAGGTGCTGAAAAGTGGGCATATGCTGTTTTAGTTTTGCTAACTGAACAGATGATAGTAGTGAGGATAAAATCGAAGAGTGGCATTTGATGGTAGGCTTAGTCTTGTTTACACATCTAATTTGTGGCAGATGCCAGGAAACCCCCTCAGCGGCTGAGCAGGAAACTAAGAACTCTTGGTTCCAGCACAGCATCCAACTCTCTCCTTCAGACTTTTTGCAAGAATATCGTTATTATAATGATGGACGGTTGGCCATGCTTTATAGTACATGTAGTCCTTGACTTGCGACCACAATTGAGCCCAAAATTTCTGCTGCTAAGGGAAATAGTTAACTAAATCTTGCCCCCATTTTGCAATATTTCTTGCTACGGTTTTTAAGCGAATCACTGCAGTTCTTAAATTAATAACACGGTTAAATTAGTTCCCCGTTGACTTTGCTTGTCAGAAGGTCGCAAAAGACGAGCACGTGACCCCCCCCAGGACACTACAACCATCCTAAACGTGAAGCAGTTGCCAAGCGTCTGAATTTTGATCATGTGACCCTGGGGATGCTGCAATGGTTGTAAGTGTGAAAAATGGCCGTGTCGCTTTCTTCCAGTGCCGCGGTAACTTCAAATGGTCACTAAATGAACTTTTCTAAGTCGAGGACTACTTCAGACCATTCTGCATAAAGTTACATTCGAAATGCATCATATATTGTAAGCCTCCACCAACAAATATGGAGGTTTTCACGCCACTGAGGCACTTCTATCTCGTGCGAGCGATATGGGTAATATTGGCTGCGATGTTCCGAGATGCTCTTTGAACCCATTATATTTGAACACAGCATGAACATTCCTAACCTCTATTGTTCTCATGCTCTCACCTGTACTGTTGTGACACCAAAAGCAAGACTGTGGGATGTTTCCAAGACGATACGTTTTGAAACCTGCCCAACTGGTTGCATCAATTACACCGTTCCGCATATTTCCCCTCAAAACCAAACCTGTGAATCCCCATGTCAGCTTGCACTGAACTACAGTCCATGGTGTATGTTGCTACAGGATTTGAAGAAGTTGCCATTCCTCATTTTTATAGCTGGGGTTTGTGTTTGCTTGTATGTGTGGCTATGTGTGTGTGCATACGCACCAACGCACACGTTAGGTGACAAGCAGGTTCTTCCATCTGTGAATGAGAGATATTTCTCTTGGGTTGTTTTTTTTTTTTTTTTACTTTTATATCAAATACTGTGTTGCTTTGTGATATTTTTCTACCAGGGACAGGAACACGGGTTTAACAATAAAATTGCAATTAACCTCTGTACAGTGCTACAGCTCAATCCACTGACATGCATGAACAAAATTACGTCCCTGTCCACTTCACAACGGTACAAACGTGCCTACTGAAACCTTTTGTGAGATCCGGTCTCAATTTGGGATGCTTAAATTCTCAATTTGGGATGCTTCGGTTCGAGTTGGGTCAAAGGAGGACAGTGTGGAAAAGATCACATGCCTAGCAGAAAGAGCAGCAGAATAACTCTGCATCAGCAAACTGTGCAGCTGTGACAACACCCAAGTACAAGAGATGGTCAGCGGAGCAGAAAGGCTGCAGGGTAGAATCAGCAGGGCTTCTTCCTAAAGTTAAGGCAAATATTTGGTTCCGCATTNATAGATAGATAGGTAGGTAGGTAGGTAGGTAGGTAGGTGGGTGGGCGGGCAGGCAGGCAGAGATAGAGATAATGATAGATAGATAGATAGATAGATAGATAGATAGATAGATAGATAGATAGATAGATAGATAGATAGATAGATAGATAGATAGATAGGAAGGAGACATAGAGATTAAAAAGTTTCTTTGATGGAACTCTTACTCTTTTCTCACAATTTAAACAATAAAAGTTCCACTCTTCCAATTTAAATAGCAAAAGTCCTTTGCTAGATGATTTGCATCTTAACTAGCTAAAGACATTTCTTTTTGTTGTTTTTTTTAAAAAAAATATGTTTTATTGATTTTTAACATAATCACCTTAATATTTGGTAAACAGTGTGTTGTCTGGGTTAGTATTTAAAAAACAATCAATAACAATTAATTTCTATAATTCTATAGTCCATTTGCTTGATTTTCTCTTCTTCCAATAATATTTTCTTTTGCCAACCTTAAATTAATACAGTTCTTATTATTTTGAATAAATGGCAATTAAATATAGACATTTTTCTCATGTTTCTGCAAATAATAACCACATCAGTATAAAGCTTCTTTTCTAATTGCCTCGGCATAGATTTCTTGTTTTTTTTTATTGTTCAAGTAGGGTGCTTTTAAAGATCTGACCTTACTTAAATCTTACTTAGCACTTAAAAGTACGTGTCAATAAATTCACTGGAGCTCACTTCCAGGCAACTGTACAAAGAAACACATTTCTGCTCCATAAACCTAATTGTCAATGGATCATATCTTGGCTGTGGATATGTTTTAAATCAGGTTTTTAGCAAAGTACTAGGTCTTATGAGTGGGACCTAGCACTTTGCTGAAAACCTGATTTAAAGGATATCCTACGAGCAGGAAAAATTAATAAAGTGGGACATAAATGTGTAAATCAGATGGAAATGACTAGGAATCAACTGGAGCTAGCATAATAACCCCTGTACTTCATAGCTTTTCCCTGTACTACTGCTCTAACAGTGATGAGGAGGAGAAAGACTTTCTCTCTTCTGTATTTCTCATACACATTTTTTCCAAATGCCGTCCTGGGAATGATATTGAACTGACAACGAAAAGTCACATCAGCATGATCAGAATGTATTCACGTATTTAAGAGACTTATATGGCTGTACATCTTATGTGCGGTAATCTAGGGCGGCTTATAGCACCAGCAATAAAAACAATAAAGCTGGTATCTAAATAAACAACTCCCAGCACCAACCCAACATTCTCCAATGAATCAAAACCCTGCAATCCTTAGATTCCAGCTTCACCCCACTTGAGAGAAGGGCCAGTCGTTTAAAACTTTCTGGAAGGCTAGAAGGGTGGGGATCTTAGAGGGAGGGTGTTCTACAGGACAGGGGCTGCCCCTGAGGAAAGCCGGAGTGTTCCCTTGGTCCAGCTAGAAGACAGCCCTAGGGAGAAGGGGCCTGGAACAGACCAACCCCCGTCCAATCTGCTGGAAGTGAACAGATGCTCTCAGGGACAGGTGGTCATAGAGATGACCTGCCACACAGGCTTTAAAGTTGATAACGTTTTGCTGCTGATGTTTGGTTGCTAAGTCATGTTTGACTCTTCACGACCCCATGGACCACAGCACGCCAGGTCCTCTTGCCCTCCACTGTCTCCCAGAGTCTGCCCAAATTCACGGCCACTGTGTCAATGACACTATCTAACCATCACATTGTCTGCCATCCCCTTCTCCTTTTGCCTTTAATCTTTCCCAACATTTGGGTCTTTTCCAATGAGCCCTCTCTTCTCATTTGGGGGCCAAAGCATTTGAGTTTCAGCTCAACCCTTCCAAAGATTAGTCAGGGTGGACTTCCCGTAGGATTAACCGATTTGGATCTCCTTGCAATCGAAGGGACAGAAGGGATAAGTAGCGTCTTGAATTGCACCCCGAAAGAAACTGGAAGCATCTTGCAAAGCAATGTTGTAATATGGGCAACACAATAGAACCCCCAAAACTCTGCATGCCACTGCATCCTGGACCAGTTGTATTTACTGGATGGTCTTCAAGGGCAGCCCCGTGTAAAGTGCATTGCAGGAACTGGCACAGTGACAGCATGAGTGTAAGTCCAGCAGGATCCCAAATTGTGCATTAGCTACATCTGGAGAAATGCTACCATCAAGAGTAAAATATGACACTTCCGGATATGAAAACCCAAAGCCACTCTCTCTTGCCAGGACTGAGTCTGAGCCGGGTTTTCTCTATCCTGACCCTCAGAGCCTGCAGGCTGCTGAATGGCATTGCCTGCTTGGCCAGGGATGGAGGTGTATAACTCATGCTGCCAAATGACTTTGCCCAGCAGTTTCATTAGATGCTGAAGTGAAGCAGTGATAGTCCTGAATTCTGAGGCACTCCCACACAAGAGAGGCCTAGGGTTGGACCCCTTCCCTCCCCTCCCCAGAAGAAACAAACTGTCCCTGCTCTCAAGCCCCAAAGCTGGTCAATGCTATCGAAAGCTGTTGAGGGATCCATGTGGGCCAAGAAGGTTGCACTAACCCATCCCCAGCTCTCCAGATGTCACCCACAAGCAAAGCCAATGTCATCTTGGTACTGTAATCTAGCCCGAGAAAGGTACAGATAATCCACTTTATCCAGGGCCCACTAAGCTGAGTACTTAAAACAAAGTTGGGTCTCAGGAGGGTCTTGAGAAGAAGGCACACCACCACATGTTTCAAGTCAGGTGGGCACTACCTCTCCCACTATGAGGACCCAACCATATGCTACCACCTAGAAACCTGTAACCAGCCAGGAAAGGTATAAGCCAGAACATAGGGGTCAAACTCATAGCTGCAAGGACCTGTCCACTTTCTCTGAATCTATCAGTTCAAACCTTTCCCAGACAACTGAGCTCAGATGAACCTCAGGTACTTCCATAGGATCTGTTCAGCAGGAATCCAATTCCAAGCGATGCCAAGCAACTTTGACAGAGGCTGAGAATATTTCTCACAGCAACCCCACAGAGGATCCCCTGACCCCATCTTACCCAGAAAGACCTGGTCACCTGAAAGAGGGTCCCTCAATTGCCTGGAGTATCCCTATTGAACAGAATCAATAGCCAAGCCAACAGACCAGTGATGGCGAACCTTTTAGAGACCGAGTGCCCAAAAACTGGCCCCACCCCCACTCCACCCCTTGCCTCGCCCCCACCCTGTCCCCCACCCCACCTGCCCGCAGGG
>NW_015386361.1:343545-393274 GCF_001527695.2 Protobothrops mucrosquamatus | reverse complement strand
TGTGGGAGCGTATCGGCCGGTGGGAAGCAATCTGTGGCAGAAGGCGGTCTCGGATATAACCAGGTCCAATGCCATGGCGCGCTTTAAAGATGATAATCAACACCTTGAAGCGCACTCGGAAGGCCACAGGCAGCCAGTGCAGCTCGCGCAGTAGCGGCGTTACGTGGGAGCAACGAGTCGCTCCCATCACCGCTCGCGCAGCCGCATTCTGGACTAACTGGAGCCTCCGAGTGCTCCTCAAGGGAAGCCCCATGTAGAGAGCATTACAGTAGTCCAGGCGGGAGGTGACAAGAGCGTGGGTGACTGTGCGCAAGGCATCCCGGTCCAGAAAAGGCCGCAACTGGTGCACCAGGCGCACCCGGTAAAACGCCCCCCTGGCCACAGCCGCCAACTGGTCTCTCTTTCTAAGAAGGATGGGATATTGGCTCATATATTTCTGCAGTGCTTACTTCCCATCTGATTCCTCTCCAGGAAAAAAATGCAACTTTCAATTCAATTCATTCTTGAATTACCAAGGCCATGCACATCTCTTGTATTTAAAAAAAAATACAAAATCTAAACCTTTAATCCCAGTCTGAGAGGACAGCAAATGCTTGAAATCATACATAGACCAGAGACTATCAGTGGATCTAATTTGTGCTTGCCTCTGTACCCAAATTCTGCCACCAATCAACACAAGGAAACACAAACTTTGGTCAAGCATTTTGCTAGGAATGGGAACAAGACAAAGCAGCGCAAACTCCAGGAAGTGATTGCCTGTTAATCCAGTTCACAAAGATCATCAGCAACTTTACTAAGATTTCTCTGCATTTAATGTCTTTTAAAAAAAAAAACACCTCCTCCCTTTTGTTATTCTGCTCACAGGTTTGTGTGTCTCAAATGAAGGCAAAAATGTACGCAGAGAGTTTCTTAACTTTTCTAAGACCGCAGAATTATATAGCAAACAAGATTGTCTTTAAAAAAAAAAAAGAACCCTGGTGACTCTTTTAAAATAATTGAGATAATACATGCTGGAATAACAACTTGCTCAAGGGGATTAGCACCCCACCCTGCCTGAGTTGGCTTTTTTTTTTTAAGCTCTGTCACAAATCTTTCTGAACAATCTTTGCCATCCTGTGCATATTAGAAGCTCAGGATTTAGAAGCAAGATTTATTGCATCTGCAGTTCTTCGTGGTTATCCTATTTATAATTGGTACAGCATTGTGTCCAGTATTCTGAGCACAGAAGGGAATGGAGAATTTCAATTCAAGATCTATACTCTTGGAAGTAGTCTCACTGGACAACATCTGATTTCAGGGAAGAAGCAGACCACACTTCCCTGAAAGGAAGACCATCCTGAATTTAAGGTGATCCCACCTTGTTCACCAATAGGAAGGGTACAAAAATTAAAATGAATGCAGCAAAAAAAAAGAAACCCTCTGCAATTTCTACTTTACTTAGGTTAAGAATCTAGGATTGCCAACTCCACTCGTGGAGATTCGGTTGGAGAGCTCTCTTTCACTTGCTCTCATAATACAATATTCCTTTATTCCTGCCAAATGTCATTGTACCACCTCAAATTGCTGTCCTTCCTGTCTTTATCAAACCGTGGCAGAGGCCAGAAAAAGACACTGTTTCTTTAAGAAGTTGCCAACGGGTGTAACCTATCTACCTGTGCATCCTCCAATTTACCTTTTCCCCTTTGAGTCTGGACCTCGGCATAGCCCTAGACACCAGTCCCAAGTTACCTTCAGATCTTCGGGAATGAAGACTTTGCGAGCTTTCTTAATCATCGGCTGGGGCTTGAGCTCCTCCTCAGAGAACTTGCGCTTGCGAGGGTCAAACATTTCCTGACCAGGAATGCTAGAAAGAGCAAGATCGGCAGGGTCTGGTTCATACCCAATTGGAACCTGAATGCTGTCGGGATCAATGGGACTTGGCGTGTTTCGGTTTGTAGGCAAGATCTGACCTGAAGAAACCAAAGAAATGATGCTTTATCAGTAGAAGAAAGTATTTGACGCTCGGGGTTGAACAGCGGAGTCCTTGGTGCTCTCTGAGCTTGGTTGTTTTCTTGCAGACGTTTCATTACCCAACTAGGTAACATAATCAGTGTTAGAAAGGAATGAAACCCCATTCTTTTCTAACACTGATTATGTTACCTAGTTGGATAATACAGTAGCATGGCTATGTTACCGCGGGCAGGGCAAGCCAGTGTGTATGAATAGAGAACAAACCCCATTCCCTTCTGGCACTGAGGGGTGGGAAATGAAATACTTGCAAGATAATAGCCTGAGCAGAGAGAGATCAAGGACTCCACAAACGATGCTTTGAAACAGTAAAATAATAATATTGCTCAGTTAACCACCTTAACCTCTGCAGACTATAATCCGTCACATTTCCACTTTCTTGTCTTCTAAGTCAGGGGTCCCCAACCCTCAGTCCGTGGACCAGTACCGGGCCACAGCATGCCAGCAACTGGGCCGCACAAACAAGCAAAGCCCCATCTGTGGGATGCAGGCAGCCCACAAAACCACGCACCCTCCAGTCTGCAGAAAAACCTCTCTCCACGTAACCGGTCCCTGGTGCCCAGTTCTAAGTAAGTTGGTGCTTACACCCCCCCCCCTCTGTTCAGGAAAGCAAGCTCTGATCCATTTGTAATATACTTTGTCTTCTCTCTGTTTTCAACTGCATGCTCTCTAAGCCGTACTCACTGGACTGTCTAAGAACATAAAAAGAGCCAGTATTCTGTCACATCTAGATCCATTCGGGAAGGATAGGAGGGCAAATGCCCTTTTCAACCACTGTACTGTTCTCTAGCAATTAGCATTAAGTCATTCTGCCTTTGATTCAAGGCATAATGCTTCCAAGACTAATATCAACTGATAAATGCCCTAATATTGCTACAGTTATTTGGTAGGCATTGGTGTCTATATCACAGGACAGCCTTTTAGAAAGTTTACTCTGAGACACAATGAGAAGCCTGGGTTTATACAAGTCTCCAACTAAGAAAGGCCTCAAGAACTGAATCATACTAGATTCCAGTTTACCTCTCCTGTTTTCATTTAAGACCTATTAGCAATTAAGATGTTGCATTGGGAGCAGAGAGATCCGAGTTCAGGTCCCTCCTTAGCTAGAGATGTTCCCTGGGTGAGTTTGGGCTGGGAATTCTCTCTCAGGCCAGTCTACCTCACAGGTTGGCTACTGTGGTGAAAAATAAGAGGGAGCGCCATGTATACTACTTCAACCTGCTGAATGAAAGATGGGATATAACACAAATAAAATAAACCAGACTATATTAATATATGAGAAAGTAAGACCATACCCACTGGCCACGAGGGTGTCAATACATGTCATCTATTGGATGCCCAGAAAAGATTCCTCTTGTGAGTGTGATGCTTAGGATGAGACAACTCAGCACGGCGCCTTCCAGATTTACATATGGAAGTAAGCAAGATTTATCTAAAGCTTGAATAAGGACTGAGAATGCCCAAGAATATGAACAGACCATGTCAGAATGAGTACCTGTCCTGGGATGACTTCAAATCCTAATTCTGAATATTGGGCTGGTATTTCCCAATATAGACCAATCCCTGGAAGTCAGGGGCATGCTGAATTATCAGGTGACAATTCATCGCTTTAAAAAAAGGAGCAGGTAATGGAATTAACACAGATCCCCCCCTTTTGAAATTATTGTCCACATTCAGCCAACCCCTTTACGTAAAATGTTGGCTCATTCCAGCAGCACCAATATACAGTTGCCAGCTAGCCTGCAGTAGATCCAGAGTGGCTGATAAAGCTGGAGAGAAAGCAAGATTCCTCCCCTTATTTTATTAAATGAATGTTTTTTTTTATAAAGTCTCAATGCCACTTGAAATAAACTTTGAGTTAGAAAAGCTGGACTGTAGGAATGCCAGATCGGTACCTGTTCGCTCTCCTGAACAGCTGATTGGTCATATTGACTGTTGGTGCGCTGAGCCGTGAAAATCAGATTATGTAAGGAAAGTTGGGATCTATTTGTACAGCTCTTTCTCCACCTATATGCTCACTGGCTCATCTTGCTTCCATACGCTGCACAAGAGACACATCTCTGACCCTTTATGGGCTTTGTTCTCGGCCAGCTGGGGTTTGTGCTCAAAGCAAAAAAATCATCTCAAGTGCGAGCCTCTCGAGTTGTTCATTGCAGCACACTGTGTATCAGCAGCACACTTTCCAAAATAACAGGACTTTACGGGAGAAAGGGGTAGAAGGAAAGCTGTTTTCGGAGGGCACAAAAATGTTGATTCAGTGGAAGTTGCGCCTTGTTGAATTCCTTCTATGAAGCATTGCAATAGCATTTGCCGGCAGAAAGGGCCAAAAAGCCCTGAGGAGAAGTTCGGCCCAATTTTTTTCAAACATAAAGGAGAGATCAAGAGACTCCTCTCTTGTACCAATAATAGAAAGTCTCCTTCTCACACTGAGGGCCAGGATGCCTGGTGCCAAGGTGCTGAAAAGTGGGCATATGCTGTTTTAGTTTTGCTAACTGAACAGATGATAGTAGTGAGGATAAAATCGAAAAGTGGCATTTGATGGTAGGCTTAGTCTTGTTTACACATCTAATTTGTGGCAGATGCCAGGAAACCCCCTCAGCGGCTGAGCAGGAAACTAAGAACTCTTGGTTCCAGCACAGCATCCAATTCTCTCCTTCAGACTTTTTGCAAGAATATCGTTATTATAATGATGGACGGTTGGCCATGCTTTATAGTACATGTAGTCCTTGACTTGCGACCACAATTGAGCCCAAAATTTCTGCTGCTAAGGGAGATAGTTGTTAACTAAATTTTGCCTCCATTTTGCGATATTTCTTGCTACGGTTGTTAAGCGAATCACTGCAGTTCTTAAATTAGTAACACGGTTAAATTAGTTCCCCGTTGACTTTGCTCGTCAGAAGGTCGCAAAAGGCGAGCAGGTGGCACCCCCCCCCAGGATGCTGCAACCATCCTAAACGTGAGGCAGTTGCCAACCGTCTGAATTTTGATCATGTGACCCTGGGGATGCTGCAATGGTTGTAAGTGTGAAAAATGGCCATGTCGCATTCTTCCAGTGCCGCGGTAACTTCAAATGGTCACTAAATAAACTTTTCTAAGTCGAGGACTACTTCAGACCATTCTGCATAAAGTTACTTCGAAATGCATCATATATTGTAACCCTCCACCAACCAATATGGAGGTTTTCACGCCGCTGAGGCACTTCTATCTCGTGCGAGCGATATGGGTAATATTGGCTGCGATGTTCCGAGATGCTCTTTGAACCCATTATATTTGAACACAGCATGAACATTCCTAACCTCTATTGTTCTCATGCTCTCACCTGTACTGTTGTGATACCAAAAGCAAGACTGTGGGATGTTTCCAAGACGATACGTTTTGAAACCTGCCCAACTGGTTGCATCAATTACACCGTTCCGCATATTTCCCCTCAAAACCAAACCTGTGAATCCCCATGTCAGCTTGCACTGAACTACAGTCCATGGTGTACGTTGCTACAGGATTTGAAGAAGTTGCCATTCCTCATTTTCATAGCTGGGGTTTGTGTTTGCTTGTATGTGTGGCTATGTGTGTGTGCATACGCACCAACGCACACGTTAGGTGACAAGCAGGTTCTTCCATCTGTGAATGAGAGATATTTCTCTTGGGTTGTTTTTGTTTTTTTTACTTTTATATCAAATATTGTGTTGCTTTGTGATATTTTTCTACCAGGGACAGGAACACGGGTTTAACAATAAAATTGCAATTAACCTCTGTACAGTGCTACAGCTCAATCCACTGACATGCATGAACAAAATTACGTCCCTGTCCATTTCACAACGGTACAAACGTGCCTACTGAAACCTTTTGTGAGATCCGGTCTCAATTTGGGATGCTTAAATTCTCAATTTGGGATGCTTCAGTTCGAGTTGGGTCAAAGGAGGACAGTGTGGAAAAGATCACATGCCTAGCAGAAAGAGCAGCAGAATAACTCTGCATCAGCAAACTGTGCAGCTGTGACAACACCCAAGTACAAGAGATGGTCAGCGGAGCAGAAAGGCTGCAGGGTAGAATCAGCAGGGCTTCTTCCTAAAGTTAAGGCAAATATTTGGTTCCGCATTATAGCTCTCTGAAGCTGCTATTCATGCTCACTTTTGTTTCTAATTCTATCTTAATTAACCAGATAAATTCAGCTGAACAGAAAGCTGATCCACCCCCTGAAAATGAATGCACAATCAACTGGATGCTCAGCAGATGAGACTCTGTCACAATTTCATTCTTTCTCTTGCACGATCTTCTGCATTTATTTCAATAGGCTGCTGACTTGATTCAATCCTGAATCCAATTATTTAGAGTCACTGTATGATCATTGCCCAGATCTGGTAGAAATTCCTAGTTTTTTTTATAAGTACACCCAAATGTATTCATATTTTGGACTTCATTCTTAGTGATTGGGCATGTTTATACATACAATGCTAAAAACGTGTGTGTGTATGTGTGTGTGTGTGTGTGTGTGTGTGTGTGTGTGTGTGTGTACACACAGATACATCTGTAAAACAATCCTAATTTATTTAGCCATCAAATGCCTACTCAATAAAACAGCCCTGTCTCCCAAGATAAAATAGATCAGTTTACAAAGTATCATTTCGGAGATATTTCTAAGGATAAGTTCTAATGATTTCCTTCATCTCATGAGAAGACCTCCCACTGCAAAACACTGAAGGGGCCCTGGTGGGACCACGAGAAATTAAGATACACAAGGATTAAATTCTATGACATGCTGGCTGGAAATTCAGGTCTCACACATCTGGAGAACCAACAAAGCCTGGATGAGGGACCTTGAAGGAGTCAGGGGTTTCAACTCTATCTCCCAACAAAATGGAGAATTATGTCACTGGAAAGAAGAGGGATGAATTGGGGGAAGAGTCCTCAAGTGCTTAAGACTATATATGGAAAGAGGCAAGAAACAGTAGACAGTTCTCTCTTTAAAAACCCACTCACGTTTTTTACCCACTCATGTAAAACCAAAATGAAATTGTACACCGATTTTCAATATGATATGGTCCAATTTCTGCAGCACAAATCTGAGTATTTTGGGAGTTCTTGGAAGGGGTTAAGGGTGGGAGTGGAATTTGAAACTTTTATACCCACACTTAAGTTTATAGAGATAATAATAACTTGATAGGGGGATAAAAATGCCAAATCCAGTCTAAACATCTGGTTGACTGTGAGAAGAAGAAGAAGAAGAAGAAGAAGAAGAAGAAGAAGAAGAAGAAGAAGAAGAAGAAGAAGAAGAAGAAGAAGAACAACAACAACAACAACAACAACAACAACAACAACAACAACAACAACAACAACATCTGGACAGTGGAAGTGGCAGTACCTGGAGACAACAGAATAGAGGAAAAAGAACTGGAGAAAATCAGAAAATACAAAAACCTGCAAGTAAAAGTGGAACAACTGTGGCAAAAGAAATCAAAAATGGTACCAGTCAGTAGTAATGGGCACTTTGTGTGCAATCATCTGAAGCATCACTTGAACGTCATCGGCACTGACAAAAACACCATCAGTCAATTGCAAAAGGCAGCTTTACTTGGAACAGCTTACATCTTGTAGCAATACCTTTAATATCATCACACAACATCTGCCCATCCCAGATCCTTGGGATGGACTCAATAGATGGACAAGAATGCCAAATCCCATCTAAACATCTGGCTGACTCTGCAACCAACCAATCACCACCACCACCACATTATTTTACCAAAGCTGGGCCATTTTGTCACCAAATTTAATCAGTAAGAACTAAGGGTGTTTATAAATGAAGTCACAGGTAATCTATGGATTATCACCCATGCCACTAAGCAATACTATGCAAACTTAATGCCTAAACTTTCATCTTTTCAAGGCATCTTGACCCAGCAAGATTTAGCCTCTTTTAAAGGAAAAAAAGGCAAGAAGATTTTACAGCAAGGCAAAAAGAAGGCATCTTGGGATTAATTGGCCAATCTCTGTGTGATTTGTAATATGACAGATTAGGAAAAATTTCTGATTCACAAATATTTAACAACAGCAGTGACTAGATGCTCATCTTTCCTGCCTTAAATTATATCGCAAAACTGAAGGAAGACTGAAGTAAGCAGGAGCGAAATTTTTGCACTGGAAGATATTCGGTGTTCTTCGAGGCATATGATTTCTGCACTAGGTCTTTGTGATAATAGTGAGAAATTTTGAAAAATTATGAAGCCAGCTCTGCTAGTCTGAAGTCAGCCAACCCTCAAATATCCAATTATGTTGGGCTGTCAGCAATCACTATTTAGTCTGTATTTTAGAATATTAAGCCGCTGAGAGTCACTTGACTGAGATGAGCGGCTATAAAAATTGAATAAATAATAGTAATTTGTGGTAACTCTGCAAATGTGATTTGTTTGCATGGAGTACACATACACACGTATATGTGCATACATTTAACCAGCCACCCACATACACACATCAAACATGAAAAACAATCTAACAAAAATATCCATCAACCCAAGCAGAAATTGTTTTTTTAAAAAATGCTGGAAAATAATATTTAGCATTGCTAGTATCGGCTACAATTCATCCAAAAGTGACTGTAATGCTACTCAGCTCAGTAGGATTTGCTTCTGATTCAACATTTATGGGGTAGCATCACCTATAATGGCAAACCTGTGTTTGGCCATTTGCACTACAGACTTGTGTTTATGTGCTCTTTTTTCACAACCTCTCTTGGATTTTCAGATTGTTTTTGTGTTGTTCACAGAAATTAATCTGCCATTACAGTCAAACTCTGCAACTCTAGACAAATCATACTTTTCTGTGTTTAAATGACAAATTATGGCTTCTGTGAATTATGGCTTGTATGAATGAGAAAGAATTGCAGTGTATTAAGTGGGAGTGGAAAGGAGAAGGCATAAGCAGAGGTTGGGGATATGAAGTCATGGTTTTCTATTCCATCTAAACTGAGCCATCTGATTGTGCTGCTGACTCCATTTCTGGTGCGAGTCAGAATTTAAGATTTATATAGCCCCCCAACTCACACATTATGATTCTGGATGGTGTACATTCAAAATAACAAAATAAAAACCCCAGAGACACACATACTCATACAATCTGTGGTGGTGACAAACATGATCATATGCACCATTTGATAAGCTCCAAATCCACCTGGTGTCAGAACCCACATATTGGGAGGGGGGGCTCTTTGCTCTATTAGATCCTTTCTTATTTTTTCCTGCGGGTTCTGTCATACTCCTGGGGGGAGGGGGGAAGCTATGGGAACTACAATGTATTTTCTTCCTTTCACTTCTGCTCCTACAATGTATCCTCTCCACTTCCTCTATCTGCTTGTTCTTTGAACTGTTTCCCCTTGATGCCAGCCTGGGGTGAGAAAGGAATGCGCCTCCAGCCATCTGGCTTATCTCTCGCTACGGAAGACTAGGTGCGAAGACCTAACAACAGTTTCACAACCTTGGGAACTACGCCTTATCAGCCCCGTTCCCACAGCAGACTCATCACCTGGGGATTGGCCTGTGAATTGACCGGATGAACTATTGGGGCGGGGTTTGCTTCTTGCTATTTTAATCTATTGATTTGCGCGGGAACCCCTCAGATCCTGCCTTCTATGCCTGCTGTCAACTTCTCCTAATAAAAGTTCCTTTTGGGATGACATCATTCCAAGAGTTCTGCTTTCTTGGGAAGAGGATTTGAAGCGGGTCCTTATATCTGGGATCCTTAGGCCCACTGACAGAACCTTTAGAAGCCTTCTGTCTTTAGTAGCCAGGAGGGGGCCCATCTTATTTCCAAGGGAATGTTATTCCACATGGAAGGAGCCACTACAGAGAAGACCCTTCTTCTAAGTCCCAGGGTCCTCTTTAGCTGGTCTGGGTTCACTCAGTGTATTGATTTAGAAGGAAAATGTTAACAGGACAGATTAACAGAAACCTTGAGGCTCTACCTCAAATGAACCTTTTTAAAAATGTTGAACACTTAAAAAACATTTGCTTCTAGCATTTTGAGTGTTAACTGGCTCAGTTAGAAAAAACAAGCCCTACTGCTCCATTCTTCTGTGGCACAGCCACAGCCAACCTATTAAGACTTGGTTCTGATTTTAGAGAGTTTTTAAAAATGGGCCTGAGTACTTTGGGTGCTTTTTCTGTTCCCTACGGAATAGTATTTGCCAAATCTCTTTGGTGTTTTTGCACCACACCCTTGTGGCCTAATTTCAGAAGAATGTCAGGGCCTTCTTTCTACCCTTTTTACTTACCTATGACGCAAAAGAAAGCAACTAGGATAGCTAACTCTACACACAGCTAAAAGTCCTCGTCATGCTCATTTACAGGAACGCCTCAAATGACAACTAACAGACTATAACAATCATGGCATGTTTGGAGGGAGATTATTATTGTTTTTTATCTTGAGCCAAATTCAAATCAGTGCTCAGTCATGAAACCCATGGGTTTCATGTAAGCAAGGCACTTTCTATTAGCATCGTGTGCCTTATAAGATAGCAGAACTAACGCATACCCTGCTCTTGATTCTTAGGAAGGAGAATGAAATATAAAAGTGATCCATAGAATCTCAGATAATCCCTTCAGTTTTGTTATTGCACAGATGAGTCATAGCAGAGCAAGTGATTAAAAGCAGATGTGAACGGAAATTTGCAACTATCTGTTCCTTAGTTTCATGTGTTGTTTTCCCCAGCAAATACACCAATGTCCAGAAGAAATGTATACACAGCTGCAAGCTCTGCTGGTTTGTGAAGGAGCAAGGAAGCAATGTGAACTTTTCTCCAGCAGGGGGAGCATTTTCCACGCCATGTATTTTTTTCCCCAAAGCGAGCGTGCAGCGGGAAGGGGAGGGGATGTGTTTTTGTTTTGCTTTGTTTATTTTTACTACGGCCTCTCTTCCAGTCTTAGTGCTGTCAAGTGTCTTTCAGGTTTTGGAGCATGAAAATATGTCAGTAAACTGGATATCGAAGGAGCACTCACCTGCTTTTTTAGACAAGACCCTGACCAACCCAGCCTGTCCTTTGACCAGCACTGCCCTAACACAAGAGGCATCTTATTTCTCCTACCAATTTCCCTTTCAGATCTGAAGAATCCAGTACAGGAGCAAATATACTATAATGGCATTCTTTGACGGACTTAGCTAAACAAATAATAATAATAATAATAATAATAATAATAATAATAATAATAATAATAATAATAATAATAATAATAATAATAATAATAATAATAATAATAATAATAATAATAAGAAGAAGAAGAAGAAGAAGAAGAAGAAGAAGAAGAAGTAGTAGTAGTAGTAGTAGTAATTGGAAGGGACCTTGGAGGTCATCTAGTCCAACCCCCTGCTCAGGCAGGAAACCCTATGCCATTTCAGACAAATGGCTGTCCAGTCTCTTCTTAAAAACTTCCAGTGTTGGGGCATTCACCGCTTCTGGAGGCAGGTTGTTCCACTGGTTAATTGTTCTAACTGTTACGATTAAACATGATAGCCTGACTAGTCACAAGTGGCTGGATCCGCACAGTGTGCTAAAATATAAATCACGATTTACAATAGCAATAGCAATAGCACTTAGACTTATATACCACTTCACAGTGCTTCACAGCCCTCTCTAAGTGCTTTACAGAGTCAACATAATTGCCCCCAACCATCTGGCTCCTCATTTTACCGACCTGGGAAGGATGGAAGGCTGAGTCAACCTTGAGCCACTCAGGGTCGAAGGAATCAAACTCCTAGCCCAGTGATGGCAAACCTCTTAGAAACCGAGTGCCCAAAAACTAGCCCCGCCCCCGCTCCACCCCCCTGTCCTGCCCCGCTCTGCCCTCCCATCCCCCGCCCCGCCTGCCCACAGGACGTCTCACCACCTCCAGGGCCCCCCGCAGATCGCCCAGGGAGCCCAGCAGCGCTCTGCCCGCGCCCTGCAGCATCAACTGCATGATGGGGTGTGAGGGCAGAGTGTCGTCTACGCTGCCTGGCTGCCATGTTCTTGGCTGCGCTGCTCCGTGTGGGCCACGCTCGAGGGCGACTCTCCTTCAGGGGGGCTGCTGGAGAGGAGGGAGTCGCGGGGGGAGGCAAGGATGGGGCAACGACACGTGTGCCCACAAAGAGGGCTCCGAGTGCCCCCTCTGGCACCCGTGCCATAGGTTCGCCACCACTGTCCTAGCCAATGTGAGCAGAGTTAGCCTGCAATACTGCATCCTAGCCACTGTGCCATCACAGCTCAAACGGTGATTAGATTCTCTGAACAAACTCTACCAAAAGCAAGCACACATTATGGGTTAGTGCAGTGCGAATTCAACGTTTTTGCTCTACTAGTACGAAATACGCTGAACAGAACTAGGTTTGCAGTTTTCTGCTGTACTTCTAAAACTGGTATCCTAGAGCTGGGAAAGGTGCAATAAGAACAAGCAAGGTGACCCAAAAGTGGAGTAAATTCTCCTCAGAGGAGTAAGAGTTGGGACTTTTTAGTTTAAAAGAGGAGAGAAATGATACTGCTTTGCAAAATCATGCCCACGTGTGAAGGCAGCAGCTAAAAAGGCAGTTTGTGAAACTTGAGATCACCCAATAAAGCTAAAATGAATGGAGATTTGGACTGAAGAAAGACAATATTTCTTTATACCGTGAATCATTCAAGCAAGGAATTCAGGCTACCTGAGAAAATACCAATTTAGACAATTCTGGAAATGAATAGAAAAGAAGGCTATCCATAGTTGCTAGTCTTGGCTAGAGCTTGTTTATTAAATCAAAAGATGTTGAGACTCCCGAACAGAGGTAGGCCATGGTGCCTCAGGAATTCTGGGAGTTGAAGTCTACGAGTCATAAAAGAGCCAAGGTTGCCCATCCCTGGTCTAGAAAGAGTGCAGAGAAGAGCAAAAAAGATGATCAGGGGACTGGAGGCCAAAACATATAATTGGGTATGGAATTGGGTATGTCTAGTCTAATGAAGAGAAGGATGAGGGGGGACATGATAGCAGTGTTCCAATATCTCAGGGGCTGCCACAAAGAAGAGGGAATCAAGCTATTCTCCAAAGCGCCTGAAGGCAGGACAAGAAGCAACGGATGGAAACTAACCAAAAAGAGAAGCAACCTAGAATTAAAGAGAAATTCCTGGACAGTGAGAACAATTAACCAGTGGAATGACTTGCCCTACAGAAGTTGTGAACGCTCCAACACTGGAAGTTTTTAAGAAGAGACTGTACAGCCATTTGTCTGAAATGTTATAGGGCGTCCTGCCTGAGCAGGGTGTTGGACTAGAAGACCTCCAAGGTCCCTTCCAACTCTGTTATTCTGTTAAATGAAAACAATAGTTTAATATCGATTGCTAGGGAGCAATAACAGAATATATAGGGTTATTGATCTCATGGCCTACTTATGAGTTTCCTGAGTTCATAGATTAGATGGAGTTAGCGGAGTTCCTATGGTTTTGAGCAAGAAGCAACAAATCTAGCACCATGTCTGCCTGCCTGCCTGCCTGTCTGTCTGCCTGCCTGTCTGTCTGTCATATTGGGACCTGTTACTTAGGAGGAGGGCAAGAAGAAATGTGCTGTTGCTACTTCTACAAATAGTTAGCAGCTGCAGTAATACTGAATTGTAACCTCAAAATTTGGAGCATCATGAAGTCAAGTGAAACATTCTATTATGGGCAAGGCATGGAAGAAAATATTTAGCTTTAGGGATTCCAACATATATCACACAAATACGTACGTGTGTGCAACTTCAAGTTGGTCTTTGCAATAGTTACATGTGTCAGGAAAAAACACAGATCAATTACAATTCAAATCAAACATGTGAAAGAGGTACAGTATGTTTGCCCTGCACACATCGTCATGACTGTGTGTGTCCATTTTGAAGTTCTTCTGGCAATGTACAATCTGATGGGCTCAGGAAATTTGCAAAATCTGCTGTTTTGAAACTCAGTCTATGTCCTACTTTCATGATGTAGGTGTGTTGCCATAGCAACTGTCACATAACATCACTTCAGCTTGTCTTTCACAGAAAGAGATAGAGATCAACTAATTTCAGGTATTGTTATATACTAGGAATTTTAAAAAATGATTTAAGGAATAGCTTGCCCCAGCCATGCTGGCTAGGATTCTGGAAGTTGTA
This sequence comes from Protobothrops mucrosquamatus, assembly GCF_001527695.2. Lineage (NCBI taxonomy): Eukaryota > Metazoa > Chordata > Lepidosauria > Squamata > Viperidae > Protobothrops > Protobothrops mucrosquamatus. The sequence continues at coordinate 379,156 of NW_015386361.1, read as the reverse complement.
GTTCCACTCCATCTCAAGGGCAGCAAGATTTAGAAATGCTGAGCTAATGTAAATGTTGACACATGGACACACAAACCCAAACTTTTCTTCCTCTGTATGTTTTTCCCTCTTCTGTGTTGCTTAGGAAACTATGAAGTCAGCATTTATAGGAAGATGGTTTGTGCCTGGATTGTATGTTCCTGTTCTTTCAAGAAAATGAACTCTAAATATTCATGTTGGCCAGGAAACAGTAAAAAAAAAAAGTACTGGTTCAATTCAAGGCAAAGAGGGAGGGAGGGAGGAAGAAATTTGGCAACCATTAAGTTTTTACTAGTTATTTGGATATTCATTCAGGCTATATTGCACACCTACACCAAATAAGACATTTAGGCTACAAAAAAAGTACTTCCCCCACATACACTGTTTTTATTGAAGCAAGTCCCTGCACCCAATTTCTCCTCACAACCATCCTATCAAAGGGGTGTCAGTCTTCTTCACATTGACAAGTGGGATGAGAGGGTGGATTTTATTTTAAAGGGTACTGGAGGCGACAGCTGACACACTTCCTTTTTTTTTTGTCTTGTGTCCCCATAGAAAAAGGCTCCATCCACCTGACTGCAAATGAAAGGGAGGCAAAAATGTATTGGAGACTTGCCTCAGGGCCACCCCTCCCCAAACTACTCCTTTTACTAAGGTCTCCTATTTTAAACACATAGGAGGAAAACACAGAGGCTTTTACACCCTTATTTTAACTAAACTCTGGTGGAAACAGAATGGGAGGTTACAAACAAGACTGCTGGTTTGATTGTGCAAATATATATACCGGTATATATATTAATCCCTTCTTTCAGCTTCCAATACTGTAGGGGTTCCCAACCAGGGGTGCTCGCACCCCCTGGGGGTGCGAAATGATATTCCAAGGGGTGTGAAAACTTGGGTTTTCAAAATTACAGTGTATATGCATAATTCATTGCCATTATTTTGAACTTTTGTAAGGGGTGCGAGAATATATCAGAAGCGTTCTAGGGGTGCGGGGTATAGAAAAGGTTGGGAATCACTGCAATACTGGAATGGAGAGGACAGACTTATCACAAAAGACCCCGTTAGCATCCTAGACTGCTATGTTTAGAAGATCTCAGAAAACTGGAACATAACTGCAGTGATAAGGGAGGTATTCTTTAATAGAAGAGTAACAGAAATGGAAGGGACTTTGGAGGTCTTCTAGACCAACCCCCTGCTCAGGCAGGAAACCCTATACCAGGGGTCTGCAACCTTGACAACTTTAAGACTTGTGGACTTCAGCTCCCAGAATTCCTCAGCCAGCACAAGTCTTAAAGTTGTCAAGGTTGCAGATCCCTGCCCTATACCATTTCAGACAAATGATTGTCTAATCCAGGGGTGGGCAACCTTGGCTCCTTTATGACTCGTGGACTTCAACTCCCAGAATTCCTGAGTCAGCATGGCTGGTTCAGGAATTCTGGGTACTGAAGTCCACAAGTCATAAAAGAGCCAAGGTTGCCTCCCTCTGGTCTAATCTAATGTCTTCTTAAAAAACCTCCAGTGTTGGAGCAACTTCCTACAACTTCGGGGAGGCAAGTCATTCCACTGATTAATTGTTCTAACTGTCAGGAAGTTTCGCCTTACTTTCTAGAACAGGGGTATCTTATCCACAGAATCCTAGAAGAGGCCATTGAGGTCACTGAGTGCAAAGTGGAGGACATGGACATATTACTCCCTGACCTCCACCCTGCAGGAAAATGGGGTCATGGCCTTCTTCTGTCTGATACTTTAAGCACTTGAAGGCTATCGCATTTCCTGCCATCTTATCTCCTCAAGGCTAAATATATTTAGCTTCCCTCTTCTTTACACCGTCTAGAGATGACACTCTCTCCTCTGCACCACTGCTCTATCTGATGATTCTGAACATGCCTTACGGGTCCACTCAAAAGCCAAATTATACAATACAACCATAGGAGAGGAAGACGTTAGGAGACCACGAAGCCCACAACTGCTTTGCCCCACCGATACCCTCGTTTTTGCTGTTTGATTTAACACTGCAGCAAACCAGGATCGATTCACGGACATCCATCTGCATCAGTGAACAAGCTATTTCTTGATAATAAAAAACGCAGGGGAGGGTGGATCTTTTTTTTTTTTTTTTGCAGCTCAGCTCTCTGAAAATATATTCGGAAGATCATTTAAGGTGCATCTCTTACTGGCTTGGTATCACCCACGACACCACCCTGCCGTTCTACCAGTTTACCCTGCTTTATGTGAAGACCAGTCTGAGACGCTTGATGTTTTAAGGTAGCAGAGAGAAAATAGGAAAGCTTTGCCATGTGGTGCTGCCATTCACATGCTTGCACGCAAACTCACTTCGGCTCAGCTCTGAATAAACATTAGCGGAATCGTTTATTAACTCATTCAATCATAGCAACAGGCGGACGAGAGAAGGGGGGAAAGAGCAGTCTGGATTACCAACATATGTATAATGCCACACCTTCTGATTAATTCTCATCCAAAACCTGTGATTAATATATCCAGCAACCCCAGGCTGTGTCAAGGATTGGCAGGAGGGGAGCGGCTTCGGCCAACAGTGATCTCACAGCTGAGGCATCACTAGACCAGGCTCAAGTTTACGCATTTGAAATTTGGCATGTGGCATGGCTTCTGCCAAAAATATATTTATATCTCTTTCCTCTGAAGTGCTTCCAGATCCAGGCCAAAGGGGGGGGGGGAACCCTGACATCTGAGCTTCTTAAATCCCACTTTTAAATGAATGAGCCTCTGGCAAAGGCTGGCTACAACCTCTCCACATCTAAAAGGAGACACTGTGCTTTAAAATGTGCACATAAGAAAGCTGCCCACTTCCCATTTGTTCTAATGGTTAAAGCAACCAGGTTGGCAATTCTAAGCATTTCGGATCTTTATAGCAGTAATGAACAGGGAATATACAATGCACGGAGTGAATGTTTCTCCCTTCTTTCCACTGATTCCTCTGTACAGCTAGTCCTCGACTTATAACCATTCGTTTAGTGACTGTTCAAAGTTGCAACGGCACTGAAAAAATGACTTATGACCCATGCTTCACACTTACGACCGTTGCAGCATCCCCAGGGTCACCTGATCAAAATTCAGATTGTTGGGAACCGACTCATATTTATGACGGTTGCATAGGGTCCCAGGGTCACGTGACCCCCTTTTGCGACCTTCTGACAAGCAAAGTCAAAGGGGGAAGCCAGACTCACTTAACAACGTGGCAAGAAAGATCATGAAATGGGATAAAACTTACTTAACAAACTGTCTTACTTAAAAACAGAAATTTTGAGCTCGGCTGTGGTCGTAAGTCAAGGGCTACCTTTATCTTAGCCTTGGAGTGTATGCCGAGAAACAAATACTCAGCTTGTTCCTTTCTGCAGCCAAGGTCAAGCGATAAAGCTAAAGATGCAGAGAAGGTACCCTACGTGCCAATTCCAAGAATAATGAAGCAATTATTCCAAAGTAGATGCAGATCTTGTGTGATTACCCTCTAACTTCGGCTAGCAGTTGTCATCTGACCTCCTTGAAAAACAAGGCAACTGTGTGGACAGTGGTGATTTTAAAGAGATCTGATGCAGTCCACTGTTTGCTGCCGCTTAAAGGAATGAGAAAATTCCAAATGCACGCCTGGCGTATCTCACATCAGCGCATGTGACCGAGCCTTACTTCACTCTTAGGATCTATGTCAGTGAGACTAAGGCAATATCTGTCAGGCCAGATAAATATTAGGCTGCGACAGGTATCTATCGCACTGACTTCCTTTCTTCGCTTCTGGGCATTCTCAAACCATGCCTTTCCATCTCCCCCTTTTCATGGGGATTCAGGATGCGATTATGCCCTAAATACTGATTCAGTGGCAAACTGTTCTTAATGTTATTCTTAAAAGGTCGGCTAAATCAGTTTAAGGGGCAGGTAATACGTGCCCCTGCATATTTCCCTTGATATCAATCAGGATCTCTGCTCCAGCTGACTTTTAAAAAGGGAAACAAAAAGGGAGGCAGGTAGATTAATAAAAAAAACTAAAATGCCACTGAATTCTACCTAGGTCCAATAAGCCTTTCTGTAATATAAAAAAGACGAGTCTGTACCCAGTGTTTTGTCCAACCTGCTCCAAAATAGACTGAGAGAAGTTAAGGGGTAATAAGGGAGGTCCTGGGAGATTAGAGGGCTGTCAAACAGCAACTCCATCAGTTTGCTTTTGCTTAAGGGGTATGTTATCCTAGCCCAGTGGTGGTGAACCTATGGCACGGGTGCCAGAAGCGGCACTCAGAGCCCTCTCTGTGGGCATGCGTGCCGTCGCCCCAGTCCTAGGCCTTCAGCTGGGTTTTATAAAACCTTTTCGCTTTAGGCCTCCACCGCCGTGTGCAAAAAAAAAAAAAGGTTCAATCAATCAGTCAATTTCAACTTCTCCTGGGGAAAATTTTTTTTGCAAAGTTGGAATTGATGGATTGAACTTTTTAGTCCCACCCAGTCTGCCGTTACCACCGCAGCCACACCCAGCCAATGGGCCACACCCAGCCAATGGGCCACACCCAGCCAATGGGCCACACCCAGCCAATGGGCCACGGCACCCGACGATACATAAGTGGGTTTTGGGTTGCAGTTTGGGCACTCGGTCTCTAAAAGGTTCGCCATCACTGTCCTAGCCTATGTCCATGAGGGCAGCCATTTTTTAAAAAAGCCCTCATCACTACTACAGGTAGTCTTCAACTAATGACCACAATTGAGCCCAAAATTTCTGTTCTTCAGTGAAATATTTGTTAAGTGAGTTTTGCCTCATTTCTTACCACAGTTGTTAAGTGGATCACTGCAGTTGTTACGTTAGTAACATGGTTCTTAAGTGAATCTGGCTTCCCCATTGACTTTGCTTGTCAGAAGGTCGCAAAAGATGATCATATGACGCCCCCCCCAAGACACTGCAACCGTCATAAATATGAACCAGTTGCCAAGTGCCTGAATTTTGATCATGGGACCAAGGTGATGCTACAACGGTTGTGTGAAAAACAGCCGTAAGTGCCGTAGTAACTTTGAACGTTCACTAAGCAAACTGTTGTAAGTCGAGGCCTACCTTTATTGTATTAAAAGAACCCATTAGAATAAAAAAATTGCTTAACCAAGTGCTACTTCTTATCATCTGTATGGGAAACCAAAGTCCTAGTAGTTCCTAACTCCACACATTGGAGTTAAGCTAAATAATAATCCTTCCCTCAGTTTCTGAGATCTTTCCCTGAATTAAATATAACCTTCATTCACTTTTCCTCTGAGTAAAAACATGGATCATCACAGATTTCACTTTAAATCTTTTATCTTGGTCTCAAGATAAAACAGGACAGGACAAAACATTTCTTCGCTTCAATGTTCTGTTTCAACCATTTTGGAAGGAAGATTGGTATTCCATATGCCAATAGTGGCTGCTAGTAAAGGTTCAGTGAAATGATACCACATGTTATTATTGTCTGGGTTTTATAGAGATGAAAAAAATCAGATTTATTATTCCTTTGCACCCTTTTAAGGAGGAGGCATATGGCAATGGATATAAACAATCTTATGTAATTGAATCAGTTGCAATATCTGTATTCTGCGTTATTCATATGAAATTCTTACAGGTCTGTTCGGTAGGTAGGCACTCTACTTTGTTCTTTTAATGAGCCTTTCTGTATTTCCTTCAATCTTCAATGAATGAAATTAAATATTTGGAATTTGATGACCTGGGGAGGGGGGGGTATTAACAAACTGAAAAAGAAAAAAGAAAGGAATTAGTCTCTTTTTTAAAAATAAGAATAGATTAATCTCTGGGAGAAGCACTATTTCACTTTCTGCTTATCTAGTTAATTGCTTAATAGAAACTTGTCTGATGAGTTTTAGCAGCTAGAACAGATCATCTAAGGACACTAATGGAGAAAATATGGAGTGGTTGATTATGAAATACCTTCTCTGTTGAAATATATACATACATACAAACGCACACAAACACACACACATGCATCCATATATACATATATGTATTGCATACATGCATATATATGCAATACTGCATCCAGTTTTGGTCACCACGATGTAAAAAAGATGTTGAGACTCTAGAAAGAGTACAGAGAAGAGCAACAAAGATGATCAGGGGACTGGAGGCTAAAACATAAAGAACGGTTGCTGGAATTGGGTATATCTAGTTTAATGAAGAGAAGGACGAGGGGGGACATGATAGCAGTGTTCCAATATCTCAGGGGCTGCCACAAAGAAGAAGGGAGTCAGGCTATTCTCCAAAGCGCCTGAAGGCAGGACAAGAAGCAACGGATGGAAACTAATCAAGGAGAGAAGCAACCTAGAACTAAGGAGAAACTTCCTGACAGTTAGAACAATTAACCAGTGAAACAACCTGCCTCCAGAAGTGGTGAATGCTCCAACACTGGAAGTTTTTAAGAAGAGACTGGACAGCCATTTGTCTGAAATAGTATAAGGTTTCCTGCCTGAGCAGGAGGTTGGACTAGATGACCTCCAAGGTCCCTTCCAACTTTATTATTATTATATGTGGATGCAGTAATATGTATAATCTCTCTATATATATATAATCTCTACATATGTGCAGATTAGTGTGATACAAACACGCATAGACACATATATTGTGTATATATTGGACCAGCATTTATTGTAAGATTTTCAAAAGCCTCTTAGTGATAAAACAGCTTTAAAATAAAGCTTGAAAAAAGCAAATGATATGTGATTGTTCATTACAAACACATCTCTGGCCCATTCAGATTACAGTCTATGATTGTCAGCAATGGATGGCCTTATGTATTAGATTAAAAAGCAACAGTTCCATTTTGCTAAACCTCCCCATGTCTGCATTTCTTTGAAGACTCAGAAAGATTCCTCCAATAGAGTTAAAATAAAATGAAACGTCTAAGAGTGGAAAGCAACCACTGAAACTCAACTATTAAGACTCCCCAGGAGCCCTCTCAGCACTATCCCTTCTTGATGTTGATTCAAAGAAATACTTTTTTAAGAAACGGGAAACTTTATGAAATCTTTTATGAGCTTATTAAATAGACCCCAAGATATTTTATTTACAAAGCAACTCTCACCAGTCAAGCTTTCTGGTACTTAAGGACAAGAGAATAAGTTTGCTATCTGAGACATAAGGATTCTGTCCAAGAGAGACCAACTCTGCACCATGATTTGAGATATTTCTTGATTAGGGGAAGGGAGGGAGGGAGGAAATAAGGAAGGAGGAAGGAAGGAAGGAAGGAAAGAAGGTAGAAGATAAATGAGGAAGGAAGGAAGGAAGGAAGGAAGGAAGGAAGGAAGGAAGGAAGGAAGGAAGGAAGGAATTTGGCAACCATTAAGATTTTACGTATTATTTGGATATGTTTTCCTTCAGTGGCAAATGCCCTATGCCTTCAATTCCTAATGCATTGTTATTCTGAAATAGAAATACAGAAATAACTTTTGAGCACTGTGCAACTTTCTCTCTAGAGTGTTCTCTTTTTAATACTGTACTTTGATGATAAGTACTAGTGATAATTGTAAATTTTAGTATTGGTACTAATACTATTATAGAGTAAATACACTAGCATAAAGAAGAGTAGGCAACTCTAGTTTACTGAAGCTATGGTATCTCCCCACTCCAGTATGTTGAAAACGTAACTGTACATTTGCTTGCCATTTTGAAATACAAAACATACAAAAAAGCGAAGGGTAAGGCTTGAAATAGGCTTTTCAAACAAAGATTTCCATTAAACTCCATCCAAAATCCTCTTATACGCACACCCAACTTTGTACTTAGTGCTTTCCCAAAATGTTAAGTTCAGCGCCTGTCCCAGCATAATGTTTAAAATATATCATTTATAAATAATCACAACAATGTCTTAAAATTCACAGATATTTTTTCTTTCATAATTAAACCTTGCTGAAATGTTGTTCCCATTACCATGGAAAATTATATCAAGTAATACAACAAACCCGGAACATTTTTCTATGGCCAACAAGAGATTATTCCCACTAAGATACATCTCCTGTTTTATCCACTCAGGTCTGTATTACTTGCAACCTCCCAAAATTACTGGCTTATTGTCCCTACCCCTCTAAATCACCATTGTCTGTCTTTTTTGCTTATTTTGCTTATGGTCTTGTGGGAGGACAGCACACACCCCCAGAGAAAGAAATATTTTGGGAATGTTAAAAGGCAGAATATTATATTTCCCCAAAGGATCTTAAAGGCAGAAAAGCAGGCCCAATTTTCTTAATAGCCCCAGGCAGAGACCAGCTCTGTAGAAATGCAGATTTGGTGATTCATTCAGGAAGACTAGAGCCAGGAAGCTTGGAGCTGATGAGATTAGAAAGACAAAGACCCCTAAAATCTATATACCCTAAAAACATGACCGTTAGGACATAATAGGATTAACCCACCACTATCAGAATACCAAAAGGACATGCTCAAAAGCTGAGGTAAAGTTCATGCTACAAAATCATGAAACAACCTCAGACACAAAAGCCCAAGAAGGTATAAAAAACCACCACTCCCAGCTACAGGTGGTCAGCTTTCCCAGAGTCACATTTCTGTCTGGCTCTGCTCTTCAATAAACTACAACCTTCTTTCTAAAGCAGTCTCCATTTTGTTTATTCCTGGCTTGGACTGGACCCTGATGAAGATTTTTCTTTCAACAGTTTGAAGTAATATGCAAGCATCTCTGTTCTTCCAATTTACTTGAACTATTGGTTCAATTCGTTGCCAGCTCTTTACCATTTTTCCCTACCGCCTGGTTTTCTTCCGACACAGTTGTGAACTCATCTCTTTGATCTTGCAATTTCTTAACTAACCTGTTTTATATTAGTTAATCTTCTTTCCCAAGTATTACATTTTTCCGAAGCTCCATCCTTATTAGCTGTCTGTCTCAGTTTCCTGTTTCTCTGGTTCTTCTATTCAAACTTCCTGGTCTTCATTCAGATTTCTTCTATCAGATTTCTCTTATTAAGTCTGCATCCTTCTTCAAATGGGCTCCAAACTCCTTATTTTTTTAAACACAATTGTATCGGGCTTACAATTTCAGATAAAGTGACAATTTCACTTTCTCCCAAAGAGGTGAGTAAGAGCGTCAAACATTCTGACAGAGTGTTCCCCAAATTGTTGGGATACTCAGGATCATTCTATGCGATATAAATAGATTAATTTATATAAGAGAGAGAGATCTGAGCATAACGTTTACTTTGAAATCAATCAAGCTTTGACTTAATCATGCCCAAGGTTTTGGAGGAACACTGAAAGCAAGATGGGTGGTATCTAAATTTGCTAAGTAGGTATTTTAAATAGAAATAAGGTTTAATATTATCATTCCTTCTATTTTTTATATATGTTTAAGAGGGAGCGTCAAAGTTATCTAGCCCAAATGGCAACATCCTTCTCAAATGCCTTAATCTGAATTCTCCTACAAAGTAGAGGATTGCACTCAATTGCTTTAGCAGCTCTTTTCATCTCTCTGATTATAAGCTGGAAGTATTTGTAATTTGGGGGGAAAGAGCAACTGCAAATGTAAAAAAAAAAAAAGATTTTTAAAACCTCTCCCAAATAGACCAATGTGGATTTAAAATACTCAGTAGTCCCAGAATAAGGAGTGATAATTGAGAGTAGAAGAAAAAAGAATTCTTAGTGTGACAGAATTAACAACACACTTTGGTGACATCTGAATCATATTTCACCATCAGAGCCCATGTCTGCATTGTTAAATAAATAAATGTTCCATCTTCTACTCAAACTCAACATTTTCTACAGTTCTAAAATCAGATCCTCTGATATGTTTACATGAACTAAGTTGGATGCAAACAGCTCTGGGAGTGAACTTAGAGTAGAATAAAAAAGAATTTTCCAATAATAAATCCTTGTTCTGAAAGCAATTTTTTTTTCTGTAGACACCTGTCTAGTATAATATTTCTGCAAGCAATCTAGTACTATTTATCCTCAGAGCAAAAACAAACTTAAAAAAGACACACACACACCCCCCCCACAATCAGCAGCAAAGGAAAGAATGATGGTACTGGTTGGCTATTTTGGACACTAAAGCAAAATCTTTTGTATTTAAGTTTGGTGTTGGGTTTTGATCCAAAATATAACAAAAAATAAGGGAGGAAGGCTACATTGATTAAGTGTTCCAAAAGCCATTTTTTGGCTTTCAGTCTAAATTTCTTCGAAGGAGTATCTTTGACAAGCATCCAGAAACTGCAGTTGGTGTAAAATGCAGCAACAATAGGTCTATTGTAATATAATGCTAGTAAGTATGATTTACGAGGACTATATCATGCCTATATCAGAAAAATGGCAGTGATTGTTCATTGCCTACTGACACAATTTAATGCATCAGTACAATGTATTGGTAATGCTCTCTAAGGGAACCTCTCCCACTGCAAACGTGACTGATTCATAAGATCTGCCGGAGAGGCCCTTATAAAAATATTCCTCCACCATCAAGGCCTATTTTGGGGGCTATGGGGGGCATTTCCTGCACTGCTTCCAGACTATGGGAAACCCCTCCTTCAGGAAATGCCTCCACTCTCTCCTTCTGTCATTAGATTTAACATTTATTTTAGTTTTCGTTTCAACCTGCGTTTTAAAGGAGAGGGAGGGAGAGAAGAAAGAAAGAAAGAAAGAAAGAAAGAAAGAAAGAAAGAAAGAAAGAAAGAAAGAAAGAAAGAAAGAAAGAAGGAGGGAGGGAGGGAGGGAGGGAGGGAGGGAAGGAAGGAAGGAAGGAAGGAAGGAAGGAAGGAAGGAAGGAAGGAAGGAAGGAAGGAAGGAAGGAAGGAAGGAAGGAAGGAAGGAAGGAAGGAAGGACACAACTGTACCAGATTACTATCCAAACAAATCCTGGCATGAACATCCTGCCAAATAACAAAGTTGAAATAAAAACTTGGTGAGCTATGTTGCTTTCCCTGGATTTTGCTCCAATAGTCCTAATCTGGTAGAACAGGAAAAACACACTTTGATCCACATGAGGGAAGGGCCAGTCACCCCTAACTGCTTTCCTTGTGATGGAAAAGTGTTGTCTTCACACTGTATACATACATCAGCAGCTCCAAATAAATATGAGAAAGAGGGAAAAGGAGCCCTGAGCAAAAGCAATGGCAGAATGGTACAAAGCAAAAATGAACAGTCTACACTCTAGCCCAATCTAGTCCAGCTTTAAGATATGTGGACTACAACTCCCAGAATTACCCAACAGGTTGACTGGGAAATTCTGGGAATTGAAGTCCAAACATAGTAAAGTTTCCAATGTGGAGAAATACCGGGCTAGCCTCTAGTCGGCAGACTGATGCAATCACTTGAGAACACTTAGAACAGAAATGGCAACACTTAAATATGAAATGGCAACACTTAAATATGAGCCAGCAGTGTGCGCAGCAGCCAAAAGAGCCAATGAAATCCTAGGTTTAGAATCAAAGGATAGAGCTAGAGGGAATAGAATCAAGATCACATGAAGTATTAGTGCCACTTTATAAAGCCTTAGTAAGACCACACTTAGAATATTGCATCCAGTTTTGATCATCATATTGTAAAAAAAAAAATGTTAATGCTTTGGAAAGAGTGCAGAAAAGAGCAACAAATATTAGGGAGCTGGAGGCTAAAACATATGAAGAACGGTTGCACGAACTGGGCATGGCTAGTCTGGAGAAAAGAAGGACTAGGAGTGACACGATAGCAGTATTCCAATATTTGAGCAGCTGTCACAAGGAAGAGGGCAGGATAAGAAGCAATGGGTGGAAACTAACCAAGGAGAGAAGGAAAAATTTCCTAACAATGAGAACAATTAATCAATAGGATGGCTTACCTTCAGAAGTTGTGAGTACGCTCCATCACTGGAGGCTTTTAAGAAGAGATTGGATAGCCACTTGTCTGGAATGATATAGGATCTTCTGCTTGAACAGGGGGTTGGACTAGAAGACCTCCATGGTCCCTTCCAACAGTATTTGTCTATGGAGATTCTCATGGTTGTTCCCAAGGTGCTTTTTCAAAAGGCAACTGGACTTTCTTTGTTCTTCCTTGAAGACAAGCTGAAGAAGCTTCTTGGATGAGAAGCAAAACATCTTCAAGAAAAAACAAAGAAACTCTGGTTGCCATTTGAAAAAACTCCTTTGGGATTTCCAGCTCTGTTATTCTGTTATTTCCCACTATAAAGATCTACATATGGTATTGCAATCACTTGAGAATACTTAGAACAGAAATGGCTCACGTGGACTGGGATAATAGCAAGGCACTGATCCACAAAAGAGCACAATAAGAAAAGAGATTTTGGAAGTAGGAAAACACTGACAGGTGTTATTCTTGTGAAAAGAAATTCCAAAATGGAATAATGCCGAAGAAACAGTGGCAGATAACGTGACATTGAGTTATCCCCAATGGAACTGTCCATGGCGAGTTCCCACAGTGAGATGGCTGCGGCGTGATGGGCGTGGTGAGTTGGCTGCAGCAAATTGGCTGTGGTGGAAATGGCTAGGGCGAGTTGTGTGCGGCGAGTTGTCCTAGCTCCCTTCCAATCACCTCTTGAACAATATACAGTAGAGCCTTCAGAACATCCCAGGAAAGATCATCTGAACTAAGGGAGGCAAAAGTAGCTTAAATGTTTTTTTTTAATGAAGTGACCAAGTATCAAGATAGAGATACATCTTGCTATTTGATTAGGAATCTTTGTTATGTTTAAAGGAAGGTTGCAAAGAGTGCAAGAAGGAGGAGGTATTTTTTAATTCTTGTTTGGGCTGAGAACTTTCAACTTTTACTACTCAAGGGATTATTTATTTATTTATTTATTTATTTATTTATTTATTTATTTATTTATTTATTTATTTATTTATTTATTTATTTATTTATTTATTTATTTGATTGATTGATTGATTGATTGATTGATTGATTGATTGATTGATTGATTGATTGATTGATTGATTGATTGATTGATTTCTAGAGTTGCCCATCTCGACAAGTGACTCTGGGCAGTGCTCAGATAGTCCTTGATTTACAACTGCAATGGAGCCCAAATTTTTCATTGCTAAGCAAGACAGTTAAGTGATCTGTGCCCCATTTTAAGACCTCTTTTTTCCACAGTTGTTAAACGACTAACTCCAGTTGTTAAGTGAATCGTGTGGTTGTTAAGTGAATCGTGTGGTTGTTAAGTGAATCTGGCTCCCTTCATTGACTTATTTTGTCAGAATCCAGCTGGGAAGGTTACAATGGTGATCACATGACCCCAGGACAGTGCAACCGTCATAAATACATGCCCAGGCTTGGACATGCAATTATAGGCTAGTAACCATTATAAATTGATTTCCATGCATGCTCATTAATTTATCTTCTGGGACTATTAATCTTTTCCTCAATGCTGACCAAAGATAACAACAATGAACAAAGACGTATTTTCTACACAATCAAATTGGTGATGTGTCTGTCAACGAGTCTATTAAAAAAAAATGTGCTATGTCTCTACTGTCAAAAATGCTCATCATCTTCCCAAATTACTGTTTCCACAAAGAAGCATTATTGTTTTAGCTCTGACCACAACATAAAACATAACTCAAAATAATAATTATAAATCAGTTAGTCTCAAATCCCTATATGATTACTACACTGTGATAGTAAAGAAAAGCTACTATTATCTGAGCAAAAAGGGCATTTCATCATATTGGTTTTGGTTTTTTTTTAAAAAAAGCACTTTTTCTATCATGTATACTACTATTCAAAAACAAGTTTGGTGTAGTAATTCAGGAATCAGGCTAGTAACTAGGAAACCATAAGTTCTAGTCTCGCTTTAGGCACAAAGCCAGCTGGGTGACTTTGGACCCAAAACACTCTCTCAGGCCTAGGAAGAGGTAATTGTAAATAACTTCCAAAATCTTAACAAGAAAACTGCAGGGACTATCCTAGGCAGTCGCGAGGGCTCAACACTGACTCAAAGGCACAAAAAAACAAAAAAAAAACAACTCCCCCTCCAAATTCACATATACCATAGAACTATTGTCCCCTTGCATTCTATGATATGGCTAATGCAAACAACAGCAGTGAAGGTCCTAAACTTATAACCATAGTAACAGAAATGAGAGTGTTGTGGCAACTTCCACATTCCCCCTTTGACACTAAAACATCACAAAGTGTTTGTTTTCTTCAGCAGTGTGGTGCCGCAAACAAAAGTGTCCTTTGGGGGCAAAATGTGCAAAACTGCAACACATATGGTAAAGGAATAGTATTGGCATCGCAATGCCACAATGCTGCTTTGCGTCATTCTGACTACCACCCTTGCCTTGTTTTCCCTCATGGATACTGCTAGCCCTCCCACTCTGAACTTCACTTTTGTGCCTGAAACCTGATGAGATGGCACTTCCTAATTAACTCAATTACCGCAACTCAAATGTTTCTTCACCACTGATGGTGGTGAGAGGCAAAATGATGCTTGGGAAAACAACAATCTCTGTCCAGTTTGTAACAAAGACCATCTTTTCTGGTGATTATAACTCCTCTACAATAAGCAGCTATCTGCAGATCTGACATAATCCAAATATAACTTCATTACGATTTAAGTCATAGTCTCTATAAATAGTAGCTGCAAAACAAAACAGAATAAAGAATAGGGCAATTCCTAGATATCAAGAGATCAGAATTATACTGTAACCCAAGGGAGAATGAAACACAATATAAACAATGGATCAGCTAATGGAAGAAGGCTATCATGAAAATAATACTGCTAGGTACTACAAAAAAGATGCTGAGACTTTGAAAAAAAGTTCAGAGAAGAGCAACTAAGATGATCAACGGTCTGGAGATTAAAACATTTGAAGAATGGCTGCAGGAATTGGGTCTGGCTAGTCTAAAGAAAAGAAGAAACAGGGGTAACATGATAGCAGTATTCGAGTATTTGAGGGGCTGCCACAAAGAAGAGGGGGTCAAATTATTCTCCAAAGCACCAGAGGGCAGGACAAGAAACAATGGTTGGAAACTAATCAAAGAGAGAAGCAACCTGGAATTAAGGAGAAACTTCCTAACAGTAAGGACAATTAACCAGTGGAACAGCTTGCCTTCAGAAATTGTAGACGCTCCATCCCTGGAGGTTTTTAAGAAGAGACTAGACAGTCACTTGTCTAAAATGGTATAGGCCAGTGATGGTGAACCTTTTAGAGACCGAGTGCCCAAAAACTGGCCCCGCCCCCACTCCACCCCCTGCCCTGCCCCCACTCTACCCCCACCCCCCTGCCCACAAGGCCACTCACCACCTCCAGCGCCCGCCGCAGATCACCCAGGCAGCCTAGCAATGCCATGGCAGCATCAACTGTGCATGATGGGGTGTGAGGGCAGAGTCTTGTCTACGCTGCCTGGCTGCCATGTCCTTGGCTGTGCTGCTCCATGTGGGCCACGCTCGGGGGCAACTCTCCTCCAGGGGGGGCTGCTGGTGACAAGGGGTTTGCGGGGGAGGCAAGGCTGGGGCAACGGCATGTGTGCCCACAGAGAGGGCTCCGAGTGCCGCCTCTGGCACCCGTGCCATAGGTTCGCCACCACTGGTATAGGCTCTCCTGCTTGAGCAAGGGGCTGGACTAGAAGACCTCCAAGGTCCCTTCCAGCTCTATTCTATTCTATTCTATTCTGTTCTGTTCTGTTCTGTTCTGTTCTGTTCTAATTCTAAAATGTCTGGGGCAAAACCATTTGGTATTACAGGAAAAGTACATTTTGTCTAAAAGTTATCCAGAAATTTCAGAACCTATAATCAGTTTGATGCTTTGTCATCCTGGCAGGTATTTTGGGATTTTTAACCTCAGGATAAATGACAGTCACTTGTTTGGAAATGGCTGACCTAGACTATCATCTCATTAATAAATAATCTTCACTCAAGGGTTTCACTTGGGATTCAGTCAAATATTACCTCTTTTGATACACACACAATGTGCACAAAGACAGTGTGAAACTGAACTAAATCATTGTTGCTGTGCTACCTTAATGCTCATCTGCTTAAACCTACCAGGCTGTAAGTGCAGAATGGGTCATTTTCACCTACTCTCTTGTTGCTTCTGTACCTGGGAATACTCAACAACACTCATACGGGCAGCAGACTGATTGTGTGAATGACACCCCAAGGTGAGAAATCTTTGCTGCATTAGAGTTACTTCTTTCCTTGAAGACCTGCATCAAAGCAACATTAATAGCAACACATCTGTTGCTAACCTAATACATATACTGTTGTTTGTTCATTAATTGAAGTTTATTATTGGGTTGTGAAAAAGCAGATTTGTTTGGGCAAATCTTGTATACACCAATATATTAGGAAAAAATAGGGCAAGCAAAGATGTAGATTTTCTAATCACTGATGGATGTTGCAGGAAATGACATACAGGCATGGGGAACTATTTAGTTAAACTACTGCTTAAATGTCCTTATCCAAGTTGGTATTTCTCATTATCCACTTTCTATGAATATCAGGAGATCAAATGCAGTAATAATCTTAGCAGAGCAGGTTATGTATGGAAACAAATTGGGGAAGCACAGTAAAATTCATTGGGTTATAGTCAAAACCAAATGCTTTTTCCTTTCTCTGGCACATTGTCTACGATGTTTCCATCTACCCTATAAACACCCATAAATCTATACAAGGCAGCATCTCCTGAAGATATGTGATCATGTGTCATACACCGGCAACTAATATTACAGTCGTCAGAGAAGTGGGGAAATTTGAAAGATGTTGGGTATGCAATCCTTAACAGTCTTTGGCTTACAGCCAGTTCTTTAATGATTGTTCAAAGGTATGATGGGCTTTTAAAAAAATTATTTATAACCCTTCATTAATTATTACAACTGCTGCCATCCTCCCTGTAATCTCGCAATCGCATTTTGGGCACTTGGCAATCGACTTTCATTTATGATCAGTTTGTGACAAATTGGACAAAATAGAGAGAGGATGAATGGATGGGGTTGAGTGATGCTTTAAATTTTTAGGATAGGATAGGATAGGATAGGATAGGATAGGATAGGATAGGATAGGATAGGATAGGATAGGATATTCTTTATTGGCCAAGTTTGATTGGACACACAAGAAATTTGTGTGTCCTCCATCTTCACATATCCAAGGAAAAGGAAAAACAATCAGACAAAAGTCATATATCAAGTCTTTTTCACAAAAGAATTAAATCCGTGGCTTATAACAAATAGTATTGCTATGATGGCAATGTTTGCACTCTATCCCTGGCTACATACAAGGAACGGGAAAAATGCAATGTTTTACTGTAATTTTCCTGGAATTTGAGCCAAACTGGAAAATTGCCAGGGTAACAACTATAAAAACAGCACAAAGTCTCCGGGACTTCAACACCTTTGTGACCATTATCACACAAAACATCTTAAATATGTCACCAATAAATATTAATTTTCCCAAGATGTTAAGTCCCAATGCTCACGTATAATAATTATTTTCTTTAAAAAGCCATGGCAAAAACAGGGCTTGGATTGAGTCGTTTTATCTGCAAGTGCACTTATACTTCTTCATTTTCAAGAAATTGCACTGTGCATATATTACTTCCAAGATAGTGGAGCTCAAGTCAGCCGCTGTGACTTTAAAAACATTTCCTTTTCTAACTGGAGATGCTCTAGTCTAGTCCAACACCCTGCAATCTTGGCAGCTTTAAGATGTGTGGACTTCAACTCCTATTGCAGTTTTAAGGTCCTGTGAACTGGTCATCTGGACTAACCTGATATTGTTTCCTGTTATATTTTAGAGCTGGTATTTGGAACTGTGGGGTATCCATTGGGAAATAGACATTAGCTCTTCACTCATCATCTCAATATAACCAACAACAAAGATTGGTGGGAACTGCAGATCATTCAAATCTAGACAGAATCTAGGCAAGAAGTCAAATGATCAAGAAAAAACAATCTCCAACCACTTCCACACTGTTTCTTCTGGTCTGCCTGCTTGTCTACCATTGTCCAGTGCCATTCTGTAGAGCTGTTTTTCATTGCTTTGCTGAAGGAGGCTGTGTAGATGGGCTAAGGCAAATAATTTCCAGAGAGGATCATTTAATTTTGCTACTGGCTGCAAACCGACCCCACTGTCTGTACATCTCCATGTACAATTGTAACATAACTACCATACAACAATCATAATAACTAGCTGCTCTTTGCAAGACAGTTCGATAAAGGACCACTGAACTATGAAAGCATCACACGTTGTAGCCTTGGTTGTCACATCCTTCCACCATCTTGGAACGATCCCCAAGTTTACAAGCATGTTGCAGCCCTACTTAGTTTGGTGGCATAGGAGAAAAAAAAATGTTTGGCCATAAATCATGAATGGGAAAAGCTTCTATGCCAAATGACCCCTTTGGTTTTCACCTCAGACTGCTCTGTTTGCAAGCTTCTTGGGTGGATTTGATTGCTGCAGGAAAGAAGGAACCACAGCACACCCAAACAATGCAGTTAACTCTCCTGGCAAAAGCTAAAGGAAGTCTGTTCTGTGCTGCACAGCTGCAGAATATTAGCCTCTAAGACTTCTGTGGCATTAAACACCGAGGCTGACACACCCATATTTACAGCACATAATGTACTGTACCGTGCCCTGCGCCAAGAAACTTAACCTATCTACTTTGGCAGAAAAACCAAGTCATACCAGGTTAATCCGATTCTTAAATTGCACAACTTCTATACAACTGGAGGGAAACCAAACCCTTCCTTGCCCCCTCCTTCCAACTTTTTCTCTCAGTTCCCTTCCCAACCAGCACAGTGGCCTCATTTTTTTCCCCTGCTGAGTGCTTGCATCTCACTTCCAAAACAATAACAACAAGCATAGTTGTCCTTAATTCCTTCTCTAGTTCCCAAATGGATTATTAGAAAAGAAGTACACAGCCTGGGGAATGCCAGTGAGTATGAAAGATGGGCCTATTCCTCACTCGTGACGTGCAGGAACAGCTTTAGTAAGGTGAAAGATCCAAATTTAAACTCTGCAAAGCTCCCTGAATTGTTGTTTCAAGGAAGCACAATTAGGAAGGAGACCCTTCACTTCTTATTTCTTTATTAGGACGCTCTCCCATTTACATCCATGCATGTGCCTCTTTCAAGCATCCCCTGATGGCAAGGACCGTGCATGTTTCCTCCTTTAGCCCTTATCCAATTTTACTTGTTATATTTTTAATGCTGAGGTTGCTGATAATAAAGAGTTCATCGTCATATTTATTTCCTAATTTCAGAATTCTTTGCAATAGTATTGCCTCCTATCCCTGAAACAGTTTGTTGCTCCCCAGAGAATTAGTTTTTCGTGACACAGGGCTGAATTTGTAACCGAAGTAAATGTACCAAGCAGGAAACCAATATTTGTTTTGCATAAAAAGATACATGTTTTGCATGTATCTCTTGCCAATGCAGGTACCTGATGCTTTTTTCTCGAAATACGCAACAGAGCACACTGTTGGGTTGCCACCGGCTTACCTGGAGCCATTATCTGCTACAAACAGGGAGTTTAGATGGGAAAAAAACCCCTACTGCTCCGTAACACATTGGGTCAGGATGAGAATTGAGCCTGTATATCTGGAATAAGAATGATACAATTCCTGGGTTGCATGGAATCATTTATGTGTTTGTGTGTGTTTTGTATCTTGTTGTGAGCCACCCGGAGTAATTAGATGGGAAAGCATATAAATAAATAAAATAAAAGACACATCAATACCTCTCTGAATAATAACAACAAAAATGATGCTTCGGTTATTTAATATTACAGATTTGGGAATATATATTCCACAACTACTCTGGAGGTGAGCATAATTCAATAATGGCAATAATAATGCCCTTCTTGGAGGCTACAGTAGTTCATTCTAAAGATCAGGCCAGAAAGAAGCTACTATTGCTTCCTAACAGCACCCTACTTTGCATGAATTGACTATAAAAAGCAAGTGGGAGAAGTTGTCAGCAGAGCCCACATTGACATGCCTAGCTGTAAACCGTATTGTTCTATGACTGCTTGGTGCCTGAAAAATCATGCATCTCTTTCTGAGTGGAAGGATAGACAGCCAAAGAATTCATGCTATATTGAACAGGCTGGTTTTAAATTGCCACTGGATAGGCTTTTATATCTCTCAAGTAGTGGAAAGGCAGTGATTGACAGGTAGTGCTTTCTTTAGCACACAAATGGATCCTTCATTTCTGTCAGGCATCCAGCTCCCAAGCCCATGAGAGATCTATCAAACAAGGCCTAGCAATCCCATCTGCTGCCTCAAAGATTCTGCTTATGTATGTGGTATTTAAACATGGAAACATATGTTTATATCTTGTGTTCTCTCTCTCTCTCTCTCTCTCTCTCTCTCTCTCTCTCTCTCTCGTTTTCTCTCCCTCTAGTATTTTCTCTTTCTCTCTCTCTCATCCTCTCTCTCTCATCCTCTCTTTCTCTCATCCTCTTTCTCTCTTTCTCATGTTCTCTCTTCTTTCATGTTCTCTCTCTCTTTCATTCTCTCTCTCCCCCTTCTCTCTCTCTCTCTCTCTCTCACACACACACACACACACACACACATACACACACACAAACACACCAAAAGCATTACATCCAGCAAAGTAAGTAATCATCTAACTGCACAGGAGGAATGCTGAAACGCACGGTCTTCACCACACAGAAGAGGGCGCAAGCCAAGAGAGTGGTTTTCAGACCAGGCTACTAAGCATGATTAAGATCTGCCCAAATCCTATATTATCTCCTAGCAAGTTGACACTATTGTGCTATAGAATGACCAGAATGAGAACAATGGATAGAATTAAGCCCCCTTTCTTTTCAACCCTCACTTTTGTAGTTAAATACAAGATACTATAGCACTAAGAGAAAACAAGACATTTTTTAAAACATTGTTCTGAAAGGATCCTATATCATTTTCTTTGATATTAGCAATTTTTAAGCAAAGCTAACATTCCGGCTTGCTGAATGAACTTTGGTTAAATCATACTGTCTGCTGTAAGGAAATGTTTATTATTACAAGAAGAACTTTGCACTACCAGCATTTGATCTCTAATGCTGGCACAAAAACTATGGTCTCCCAGACACAATTGCCAAGTTGCAACTTGAATTGCAGTTCTAAATAAGGAAAAAAGGGAAATTATAAATTACATGGAGAACCCTACAATGAAGTTTATTTAATTAATGCAACTGAAATTCAGTCAGATTATCTGAAGTAGCCCTAGTCCATTTTTTTTCTCCTGGTTCCACCTATTGTTGACAGCTCAATCCCTGACATATCCTTCAAAGGTCAAGTGTGGTTCTTGGACCCCAACAATAAGTTTTGTTCTAACCCAGGATTACCTGAACAAACCCTCTAAAAAGCCTTTTTAAAATCCATCATTTCTAGCTAAACACATAGGCCACAGCTTGGTGGGGAAATGCTTCGGTATCCTTGCCATGCACAGCAATGCATTTAATTTTATTTTCTGCTATCGATTGCAAGCTGTATTCAACTGTGTAGCCCTTAAATTAAGCAGCACCAAGCTGCTGCCTTTTCTTTTTTATTAAAAAAACCAGCAACACTAAATGCTTAATCTCTGACCTATTGTCCCCAATCATGTTCCAGAGAGGAGAAGGCTTTTCTGGCCAGGTTCTTGAAGGATAATTGTGTAAAAAGTTTGCTACAGCCCTCTCAGCATTGTCAATGAGAGATCTTCTGCCAAAACTCCATGCATGCAGCCTTCTATTTATATGGCTGCACATCAGAGGAGGACATTTTGTCACAACTCATTTATCACTGTAGCTTGCTCCTGACATCTGCCAGTGACAAGTGCACAAGCTAATCGAAAGAACACATTGATTTGCAGACACCTGGCAAGTTTTCCTTCTCTAATTATTAGCTCGCTGTCCTGCCAGCTATCAAGGCCTGCAGATCTAACAGGGTTATCCAAGGTCCTACTGGGCTTGTGTGAATTATTTATTTATTCTCCCCTCCCCTGGCCAACAGGAGCTAACTGAGTTTAACCCAGCCAGGGAATATCAATAATGATATACCATGGCGATGAGTGTACATGAGGGCACGACAGCTTCCTTCCACTCACTATTTATGTAGATATTTATTAATCAAATTTATATAGCCACCCATCTCACGTATACGACTCTGGGCAGCTGACAAATAATTAAAACAAATATAAACTACAACAACAAAACAATACAATAATTTAAAAACAAGGCAAAAACCAATGTAAAAACTGTAATAAAATACCTAAAACTCACAAGGTATTCCCATCCATCAAAACAATCAGTATAGCCAGTGTGCATTTTTCCTGACGTCTAAGGCAGGAGGGGAAAATAAAAGGACGTGCTCGCAAAATGAAAAATGTTACTGAGGCTCCTGAATTTGAACTTGGAGAAGTTGAGAATTACCACATTTGATGTTGGCAAGCAAATCAAAGGAAGAAAAGAAAAGGAAGGGGGCTGAGGTGGTTCCAGAAAATTCAAAAAATTCAAAATTGGGCAGCAATAATATAAAATAAAAATCTAAGCAAAGAGCCCCAGAGAAATAATCTTATTTTATAGTAACAAAAGCAACTCAGTGTCTTCTGAGATATTGTCTTTAAGGTGACACAGACATCTTGTTTTAACTATTAAAAAGGTTCTACCCAAATAGAAAAGTTTATAAGTTGAACAATTCTAGAACTTGGCACAGTGCGGTCAGACTCTTGCTAATCTTCCAACAACACTAATAACAAAGCTAAAGCTTAAATATTTTGGACACATGATACAAAGGCAGAGATCATTGGAAAAGATCCTAATGCCTGGAAAAAATCAAAGGCAATCAAAATAGAGCCCAGAAAAACAAAGTGGTAGATACTATCACTGTTGACATAAGCAGGAACCTTTAAAAAAAGCCTTACAAGAAGGAACTACGGACAATCCTTCTAAAATCTTGTTCATTGACTCACAGACTTGGAAGTGCCCAAACAACAACAATTCACGCTGTTCTGGCAAATTACAGTATTTACACGCACTGTAAATATACAACAATGGTAAGAGAATCTTTTGGTCCTGCAGGTGTTGCTGAGCTACAATTGCCAGCATCTTTTTTATCTTTGGCCATACAGCTGAAGACTCCTGAAGACTTAAATGTGGCTCATTTAACATCTGGAGGAGTACCAGTCTCCCACCCCGTCATGCTCATTTCACAATTTCATACGGCAGAGATTCCAGTGGTCATGCCTAAAAGTATGGATTTCTCTCCAACAGAGACATTTTCAGATTTCAATTATAAATATTGTTTTCCCCACAGCACTAGGCAACAGATAGACTCTGAGGAAAGGGGGAGAAAGGAAGAAAAAACATGCTATTAGACAGACAACTTTTGGCAACTTTCCTCTCCTCGACTGTTTCTATACCAACTGGTTGCAATCAGAGCTTCCTAACAAACAACTTAGTGTTTGTACTTGCTCCTTCCAAATCCCCTTCTTTTTGATATTGCAGCTAATAGATTTCGTGCTTGGAGGAGCTGTCATATTATTGATTTTGGGGAGTCCTTCTCAGCCAAAGAAAGGCAAAACATACTTCAGTTAAATAAACACACACGTACCGTGCTAAATTCTAAATGCTGTAAGAAGTAAATCATTAATTAGAAATTGCCTCATGTCGTGAAAATGTAGATTTATTTCACAGCTGTATTTACAGAATATATTTTACAATCTTTATAATACATTGAAGATTTTTACAATCTTCGGTGTATTCTCACTTCTCACCATCCTGCTATTTACAGTGATCTAGATCTAGAACATGTGTTGCAGTGTGGGAGAAGATCTATTTAAGATAACTGGATGTAGAAAAGACTGAACCTTGACTGACATTTTGGAAAGAAAAGAGATTATTGTAGTGGAAGAGGAATATGAGGACATGAGAATATGTCTGGATTCTCCTTCCCTATTCAGATGCCTCTACATCTATTGCAGGGGTCTCCAAACTGGACAACTTTAAGAGTTGTGGACTTCAATTCCCAGAATTCCTCAGCCAGCATGTCAGCTGAGAATTATAACTCATCAGAAGGGAGACAGGTTGAAATCTGATCTGGACATTCCCACCCACCAAGAAATATACAAATTCCTCTGTGTGAAGTAAGACAATTGTTCGGTCTTGTGTAGAATTATTGAATTATTGGACACTCAGAGTCTCACCCCTTATCCTCCACATAAGCCTTTACACAGATTCTTTATTGCCAGACCCACAATCACTAATGCACCAATGCCTATCAATGACATCCCAGCATCTACAGCTCATTCTAGATATCCAGAAGTCACCTGTGAGATCAGGCAGAGCGAGCACATTTCTGGCAATAGAATAGAATAGAATAGAATAGAATATCTTTATTGTCATTGTGTAACTCACAACAAAATTAAGTGCTGTCCACAGTGTACACCACACAAGTAAAAACCACAAATAAAAGCATACACTATATACACACAACCTTTACATTCCACCCACCACTGCGCTGCCCCCAATATTGCACTTCAATGTTGCACTACACAGTAGTATTTAATATGGTTACAGCTCTGGGATAAAAACTATTTTTCAGCCTATTTGTCTTTGTTTTTATTATCCTGTACAGTCTGCCAGATGGTAATAGTTCAAAAAAAAAAAGAATGTCCACGATGAGTCTTTAAGAATGTTTTGAGCTTTCCTAAGACAGCAGGAACTGTACAGTTCGTCGGGGGGGGGGAGGAGAGGGCAGCCAATAATCTTCTGGGCGATGGTAATAACCCCCTGAACCCTCTGTTGATTATACATTGTCATCTTATGAGACCCAGGAGATGTGCCTTTTCGGTAGCCCTACCCTCTGCAATGACATCCTTCTTGAGATCTATGTTGCTCTCACCTTAATAACGATTAAAACTTGGATGTTGTTGCTTGACTTAATCTGTTGGCAGGTGGGCTGGCTGTTGGTCTGATTATCTTTCATTCTCTCTTTAAGCCCTCAGAATTGTTAAGGTCAAACTGCCTCAAAATGGAATTAAATAACTAAACAAAATTTGGGAAACATTGGTGGCTGTGCCTTTAGTAGCATCCATATTTGATGCAATTAGCAGGTGAACATTCTTATTACCTGCTGAGAAAAGCTTCAAGTACAGATTTTGCATATATCCTTATTAAAAATCAAATATACACCAGCCTTACTTCACACATCTGTCTGCAGAGTGATTCCCATCACAGAATTCACTCTCTTTCTGCACAAACAGTTGCATGAATAATTCTAAATTCTATGCCTAATGAAAATTAACAGCCTGGGTGGGGAAAAAAACAAGAGCTGAGGATTATCTGACCACTGATTTATCACATGACTGTTCACTTATTCTCCACTCTAAAACTAAATTTATCCACAGCAAAGGGCACAGTACCAACTTGTCTCCCTCTTTATATTTTTATTCTATCTTTTTATATCAGGAAAGTGCAAATGATTTCTTCTCTGAATTGTTTAATAATATTCAATAAAGTTGTTCTCTGATTGTGGTATGGTGTATGAATCCAGCTCTTGTGGTTTGTAAAGTGTGTGATTTGCAGTAGGAGTGGGCAGCTCTGTTTGGGCTACACTAGGTCTCTGAATGGTACATCAGAGGCTATATTTCTAAAATAATTAGGTGAGGCCAGGAAAAATAATTTAGATTAAACTGAATTTACATTCAAATTTAGATAACATTAAAATAATCAAATATAGACATAATTATAACTAGTATATTCAATATTTTTTCTTTTCTGATGAATTAAAATTTGGTGGAGACTTTTGGAGGTGCTCAGATAGGGAGATCGAGGGCAAGGGCCCTAGAGCAGAAGTCCCCAAACTCTTCAACTCTCCTTCTTGAGGTTTCAGACTGTTCATCAACTCCCAAGCATTTACTATATGAAAATAATTAAATGAATATAATAATAATAATAATAATAATAATAACAACAACAACAACAATAACAACAACAACAATAACAACAACAATAATAATAATGGTGATGAGGAGGAAGAGGATGATAATGATGATGATCCCCTTAGTGTGTCCCATCTACTCATGGGGGTCAATGCTGACCACTTCGGAGAACTCTGTCTGAGAAAAGTTGTACATGTCTGCTTTATATCTTAGTGAGACACCTGAAATTAGCCTCTGACTTGTTCTAGTCAGTTTCTCAGTGAACTTTGTAAACTGACTGGGATTGTGCACTTGTTATCTTCCTTAGCTTTGCTCACTCCTTTCACCACTATATCATAGTAAAGTCTGCCTGGTTTAGCCCCATGGTAGTGAACAGAAAGTACAGATAGTCCTCAATTTACAACAGTTTGTTTAGTGACAATTCGAAGTTACAACAGCACTGGAAAAAGTGACTTATGACCTTTTTTCACACTTATGAGCATTGCAGAATCTCCATGATCACGTGATCAAAATTCAGATGCTTGGCAACTGGCTCATATTTATGACAGCTGCAGTGTCCTGTGGTCAAGTGATTACCATTTTCAAACTTCTGACAAGCAAAGCCAAACAGGGAAGCCAAATTCACTTAACAATGATGTTACTAACTTAACCACTGCAGTGACTCACTTAACTGCGGCAAGAAAGGTCGTAAAATGAGGCAAGATTTACTTAACAACTGTCTCGCTTAACAACAGATATTTTGGGCTCAATTGTGGTCATCTGTAGAGGACTACCTGTAGAACTATTCTATGTATGTCCTGCACAACGCAACAGAATTGTGCAAGCAAATTTCCAATCAGCTGTACCCAAAAGTTGCCTCTCTCAGCTCCCCTGAAAACCACTGATTTTCAGATTTTAATTATACCGCGGCACCTCGATACGCCTTACCATTTCCATGTTTTGCAAACACTTAAGGGTAAACCGATTAATTAAAATTTTATTGGGAATGTTACAATTCACTTCTCTAGATCAGAAAAGGACACGGGCTTTTCCTTCCAGCTTGTGCATTCAGCAATTTTCTTCCCTCACACCCAGGAGGATCTATTTTTAAATTTGCCTACATGTATTCTACATCTCTTTTTGATCGAAACTGCAGTCTCTGGCAAACTAGAGAGAAAGGAAGGGAGGAGTGAGCAATATCACTTTCCTCCTCGCTCTCTATCGTCACGGCATAGAACATCTAGTGCTGCCAAACTTTTCCATTTTGCTTTAAGGTTCTCTCTAGATCATAGGTCCCCAACCTTTTGGGCACCAGGGAGCGGTTCCATGGAGAGAGGTTTTCCCACGGACCGGAGGGAGGGCGTGGTTTTGTGTGCTGCCTGTATCTCACGGATGGGGCTTTGCTTGTTTGTGCAGACCGGTTGCTGGCATGCCGCGGCCCGGTACTGGCCCATAGCCTGGGGGTTAGGGACCTGCTCTAGATCTGGACATGAGAGGTACCAATAAAGGGATGTATCTGCCTGTTTCAGAGAAATACACGCTCTCCACAGATCTAGGGAACAAACCATTCAAGAGCTGTTTCTCCTCCACTACTGCCATCAACCTATTAACAAGAGCCAATGTAAAAAGACCTGGCTCTAGAAAAGACCTGATTGATGGATTAGCTCCTTCTGCTCTGATGCGACCCATGTAGAGATTCCAAGGACCAGGACTCAAAACAGCAGCACCCTATATGGGTTATTTGCAATCGTCATGCAATGTCATTACTTCAGAAACAACCAACATCAAGATGAGTTATACTGAAAATGACATACAGAGGAGGAGGCATAAAGGCAGACAGCAAAAACCAAAACAAGCCAGGATTGAGAGTTGGGTGAACTGTACCATAAAGGGGACTTTTTAGGCTACCCAGTTATAACCATTCAAAAGAAGTATGTGCACATTCAAGACATTTTCAGATTAGAGATAGCTTACAGCCCTTCTTCTCCCTGACAACACAGTAAGGAAGAGGGACCTGATTTCTGAATTCTTTTTTCTTTATTTGCCCCTCATCCAGAAGACATTTTGTTCCTTAAAACCTAAAGGGAATCACAAAACAAGACATTAGTAACTGGGATGTTTCTCACTGTGGGAATGTTGTCCTAAGCCCAAACCAAAATAATGAGAACAGAGGCCGAAGCAGAACTTACCTTTGTTCAGTCCACCCAAACATTCAACAATTCATAATTAGAGGCTATTGATTAAACTATTTTCTGCTGTCTTATTCTACAGATTAAACTAAGGGGTGGCCTTTGGTCTAAAACAGTGGTTCTCAACCTTTTTAATGCCGCGACCCCAACCAGTCATAAGTCGAGGACTAAACCGGTCGTAAGTCGAGGACTAAACCGGTCGTAAGTCGAGGACTACCCAACCGGTCGTAAGTCGAGGACTTTCCCTGCCCGGGAGCGCCGCACATGCATGGTTCCGCCCCCTGCACCGGCTGAGGCGTAGCTGGCAAGCGGCAGAGACAGAGCAGGCCTACCACCAGCTGGCCCAGCCCAAGGGAGGTAAGGCACCAGCCGGAAAAGGGGAAAAAAATGGCGGACAAAAAAAATGGCGGACAAAAAAAATGGCGGACAGCCTTGCTTGGCGACCCCCATGAAATGGTCGATCGACCCCAAATGGGGTCCCGACCCACAGGTTGAGAACCACTGGTCTAAAATATATCTTTCTGAAATAATTCACTGTTTCTTTTATCTAATAGGCAAAATTGTCATTTTGTACTTATGAGTGAACTTTGTTTTCCACTGATGGAAAGAATTTTGAAATTGACCAGATCTTTTGGACAATGTCTTATCCATATCAGGGAAACTGGAAAATATGGGCAATATTCCTGCTGGCTGCCCCATTTACCACCACCCACGACCCCTGCAAAGAGTAAGCATTTGTTCAGAGGCATTGGGATGAGCCTGCTGCATGTTGTACTTTTATTTCAGAAACAGGAAACTTGTGCCTGCCAATTCCTCCCTTGATGCTGGTCAAATTTCCTGCTCATCTAATTTTATTTTGTTAAAAAAACATAATTTTAATTTTTTTTAAAATAAAAAAAGGATGTTGACCTGTTACAGAGCAAAGGGAAGGGGAGGAGGAGAGAAGTCACTGGAGACAGACACAATTTGGGGTAACAGTAAAAACTCTGTTCTAGAAATGGCCACCATTTTGCCTGAAAATTTTATCAGAAATAAATCTGTTAGATGAACCTGCCTGAACTGGCAACAAAAGTTGAATATTTTTTTTAGAAAACTTTGGAATGGAATAAGATATGGCCGAAGAGGCTCTTTCAGCTATTAAATACGGAAGAAACTGCAATAAAGAAAGATCTTGTCTCTAAAAAAAAAGAAAGAGCACACAAAAACTTGAATACATAGGTAAATAACTAAGTTGAGCAATTTCTACAGTAGTCTGCTGCTACTATTTTTTATTTTTTTTTGAGAATTTGAAGATAACCTCACATGATTTCATGGAGTGTTAAAATAACTAGCATGGGAAAAAGAGAATTCTAGAGTAAAATATCACAGAATAAAGCATATCCTCTTGAATAAAGTCTATGGAAGTGTAATTTGCCATGAGCGCTGTCATATTGGTAACAATTTGGTAGGAACTATGCAAGAAATGGTTGGCTTCTGTTGTCTTACTACACATGTTATGAACTAAAGGAAGAAATGTCATATAAAATACCACTAACTTCACTAGCCGGGCACCCTCGTAAGTTGCCTAGAGTCCTTCCATCATCTCTTCCTAGCCCTGGCCAAGAACATGCTGGCTTAAGATGATGGAGTCTGTAGTCCATATATACTGAAGGCATAATGCAGGTCTCTGTTTGAGAAAGCTAAAATAATATTGCAAGTTTGTTTTATATATTTTTATCTAGTCTTTATTACTTTGATAAATAACTCAAGGTGGTGAACACACATAATAGTCCTTCTTCCTCCTATTTTCCCCACAACAATCACCCGGTGAGTGATTGGGCTAAGAAAGTGGGATAGGCTCAAAGTCACTCAGCCAGTTTTCACGCTTAAGGAGATACTAGAACTTATAATCTCCTGGCTTCTAGCCTGGTATCTTAATCACTAAAGCCAAACTGACTTTGATCCATCCATCCAGCTCAGCTATGTTCATTCTCTGACACCAATTCTTGGGATTCTCCGATCCAAAGTTTTCCTCTCAACCTGATGCTTTATATCAGAAATGACCCGGACTAAACGTGGTATATCCTGCGCCTGATCTACACCTAATATCTGTCTTTGATACACCACGTTGACACTTCTTTTGAGTTCCAGGAAACAGCACATACAGCCTATTTCCAAGGAATACTTTTTTTATTGATCTCTTTTACAAATAATCCCTCAATGTCTGCCAGAAACCCAATGCACAGATGCTGGGTGTTTATGCATTACATGTATGACAGCCGGGCCCCACTTGGACCTCAATAGGCACGTACCCAAGAACACACTGAATATTTTTATCGTGACTATACTGCGCATCTCATTGTTGCTGTGGGTTCCATAGTAACAAAATGGCTTGCCAACAGATTTCTACAAATCTTGGCACTTAATGACCAGTAACTGGAGAAAAAAGATTATTTTCACTAAGTTTGTCAATTTTCAGATGCCAGCATAACATCTCCCCATCAATTTTTTTTCCTCAATTCTAACACAAAGCTACAAGAACCACCAATCGCCCTGTGTTTTTTAGCCCTCAAGTACAGCATCTGGCACTTTTATTTTCAGTTCTCTCCAACATTCATGCTACCTGTATTTCATAACATTTGGCAAGTTTTCTAGGAAGATTTTTGGCATCCAGGCACGTGCCTGCTCTGGGAAACTTCTATTTATTTTTATTTTGTTTTCCAGTGTGGAGGCCTGGTGTGATAGAGATGCCAAGGCTAAGCTTCAGGAAAACAAGCTATGTTCACTTTGACAACTTAAGTTTGCTGCATACCCCAATTAGGGTTGCCAGGTCTGCTTCCAAAAAATAGCGGACAAGCGGGGGGGGGGGGTTTAAGTAGTAAAAAAAGTAAACTGTACAGCTTTAGATTACGTACCATTTCATCATAAAGCTTTTGAATAAACAAAATGTCCACTATTTTGTGAAAAAAAATAGTGAACATAATGTGAAAAAAGCGGACTGTCCACTCAAATAGTGGACACCTGGCAACCCTAACCCCAACATAATGACTGAAGACAGACAGACATACTTGCTACATAACTCAAAAGGTTCAGTGCAATTATCAAACCATCATCAGAATGTAATCAAGAGCACAATATAGAGAACTATAGAGAAAATACAAAAATGCCATGAATCAGACCATAAAACTGAATTTTATTTTACTTTAATGTAAATAGCTTGATTTATAATGGAAAGCAGTGTACAAATATTTGCAATAAAAATGAAATAAACCCTGATGTTTTTTGCATCACTATTCATTTCTATCCACCAGAGAGATGTATACATACTTCCTCCCCATGAAGGTTAGAAACATAGGTTGGATTCTTATACTTTGATACCTTAATTTTTCTTTCAGTAGCCAAACTCAAGCAACAAATGGGTATACCGTTTAAAGGAGTCACTTGTCCAAACTTACTCTTCTCTTCAATCATCTGCCAATTCAAGATTTGCATTTTTTTAATCAGTCCAGTATTGCAGTCAGGATTCAAAATAACTTCCATTGTTATTTTTATGGCCAAATTGCCATAAACAGAAAGAAGTTAGCACAGATATGTGAACCTGTGTCCATCTGCATCCTCCCTTTCTAAAAGTTGGGGAGACTTCTTATACACATTTCAGAGTTTGGCTCACCAACACTGCAACCACCATTTGGCAAAGTCATGGAAGTCATTGTTTTGGTTTTCCCCGACAGGAGCATTCTGGAAAATTTAAATTAATCACTTTGCCCTCTGTTCTTATCTTATTATCATGCCAAGACAATAAAAGGTACCAACTCCTGTTGCTACTTGCCCGACATCCATTTCCTAGTTCAGTGATGGAGAACCTTTTAGAGACCAAGTGCCCAAACTGCAACCCAAAACCCACTTATTTATTGCAAAGTGCCAGGGCTGCATCAGCATTGTGGTGCTCTCAGGAGGAGCAGGGGGGCGTGGCCCACTCGGTGGACATGGCCACTGAGTGGGCATGACCACTGAGTGGGCATAGCTACAGTGGTCACAGCTGCGGTGGTCATAGCAGACAGGATGAGCGTGGCCGGGGCATCCACAGGGGGCCAATGCCGCTTGCTTGCTCACTTCCTGCCCTGTCACTTCCAAATGCCACATGCTCGCTACTCTGGCGAACTCTGCTGGGGTGACGGCGTGCGTGCCCACAGAGAGGGCTCTGAGTGCCGCCTCTGGCACACGTGCCATAGGTTCGCCACCACTGTCCTAGTTGCTGGGGAATGTCTAGGGGACATGGGTCACACAGTCTGCTCCTCAAATTGTGACCCTGGTTCATTACATGATCTTTTCAACTAAAAAAGTGGGGGAAAGAAGTTCTCTTCTTCTGAATAGAAAGCACAGAATGGGACAGCTTGCCACAGCCAACTCCCTGTGGCTAACTCACCATAGCCAACTTACTGCAGGACAACTTGCCATGGCCATCTTGCTGCAGGACAACTCAGCACAGGAACAGTCAACAGTTCAATATAATTAAAAATTTATTTCAATGTTTGTCATTCACATTTCATTTTGTCCCTCCTTTTGCATCATTTTTTTTTAGTAATTCTATTTTACCATTTCTTCGAAATTAGTGTGACTCTTATCCCGCAGTGAGTTGATCCATGGCGAGTTGGCTGTGGTGAATTGTCCTAGACCCTAGAAAGCATGGGCTTCATTAATTAAGTCATTTCTAATATGAACGATGACAGGCAACACATCAACCTATCGCAACCTTGTCCCTGTAGCTCCAAATGTCTATGTGCCTGCTGGATCACTTGAGGTGAGGGGAAATAAATTCTGCATATGGCAAAGTCTCCATTGCTTTATTGTATTGTTCGTGTTGCAGATCTAGACTGAAAATAAATTCTTGGCTCACAGCCTGGATGTTCTAAGGAAACTCTGGGCATGATTTTTAAATAGGAGGGGCATTTGTGGATGCTAACAACAAAACTTGCAATCAAAATAACTTTTGGCAGTAGGATAGTTTAGAAGTATGCTTTGAAATTCCTCAACCATTGGGGCAGGGGGAAAAGATGGCAGGGAGGGAGGGAGGGAGGGTGCTTCTAAAATCAACCAAGAGCATAAATTTTTGCCAGGGCTGACTTGTAAAAGAGGTTGCAAATGAACCTTAACAAATGGCCATGTAAAGATTGGCTGCTTTTCCTGCTCTCTCAAAAGGATACAGTGAAGGGAAGGATTATCATTCTAATAATTTTCTCTACCCTCCATCCTGTGCTTGACCATTGAGGCATACCATAGAGTCATTTCAAAGATATAGAAGGGACCTGACACAATCCAGAGGATGGTGTAGCATCTGAGAACATGTGTGGCAGAAACAGTTGTCTTGGAAGCATTACTATATCAAATCCTCTCTGCAGGTGGAAGTTTTACCCACCAAAGGTGATGCTTGCCTAGTCTTTGTCTTTGTTGCAAGAGTTTCATATGTGGGGAAGCCATGTGGTATACCACCATGGGGCATCTGAATGTGCTTCCATAATGACTCCATGCAACTTTTAGTTGGAAAAAAAACCTCTTTGACCACTTAAGCACAGAAAGCATAGAGGACCAGATTTGAGATGTCAGGGAGAATCCACAAGTGAGAAAGGAAGTAATTCTTGTCAATGCAACTTCAGGAGGACCTGACAGGAAATTCACAGGAGGGGGCTAGCCAAGCTCTGAGAGACCACCTGCCTTCTTAGGCTGCCCGGCTTTTTTCTCTGCTCGATGTAACCCACATTTCTCCTGCAGCCAATGCTGCTTCCAAAACCTATAATTCTCTCCTTAAAAAAATTACTCCCTCTCCATCATATTTCTTTTCAGCACTGTTTCAAAAGTTACATCTCTTTAAAAGCTGCACATGGAACTTGTCTTCATCACACCTCAAAAACAAATTAAAAATGCCACCAAGATAAGTATCTATCATACATCATACACCGCTTCCGAGAGCACATGGGCCAGGAAGCCCAAGCCACTGTGGTGTTGTGTGCTGCACACCAAGCACACATTTTCAGCTCAACACTTTCTTTATATGTGGAACTCCACTTGGGATGCCATATTCACTTATGTGCAAAGAAACTAGTTGGTTGGAACCGATTCACAGCCCTTTCCCATCACTTTCTAGTCAGCATTTAATAGCTTTTCAGAGAAATGTGAACTGTCTCCATCTGAAATCCTTCCACTTGCTTCAATTCCAATTGAAATAAACCTTCATTCACAAAATCATCAACTGAAGTGCATGTCCATGAGGATTCTGGCTCTGATTTTCAGAAAAATGCAGCTAGATCACCAATTTCCTCCCAGTTTGTGATAATCACACAGTCTGTGGCTTTGATTTTCCATACTATTCTCTTCCACTCTCAATGCTAGCCGCTTGATTTATTTTGACTTATATGTCTTTGACATCAATCTCTTGTTCGCAGTACGGCTGACCATCCCAGGACCAGAGAGCAAGTAACATGGTTTCCTGCTGTTGACAATGAGCTCCCATTCCAACAGAAGTCAGATAAGCAACAAATAACCCAAGTGAAAATTAAATATAGGGCCAAATTGCACTTTGTGCAGATTTCCCTAATTCTATGTAGAATGAATTCAAAGTACTTATGAATAAAATGGCCAACTCATTCACCCCACCATATATTTCTCCTTTTCTAACTGCATGTTTGACAGGCCAACTTGTAAACATCAATCGACCTGTTCTAAATATCCCACAATTTTCATAAGGATTAGTCCTAATAAATGTAAATGTACTGCAGGCTCAATTTTAAAACATTTCCAAATTGCTTCTCTGTTTAAAAAGGAATGTTTAAAACAATGTTATGATTATTTCAGAATAACTGTAGGGACATTTTCAAGAGAATGTTCTCACTTCCCTACAAGATTTATCAAGTAGTTGTCTGGGCACTCTAATAAAGGGACTGTAACATTTCCTGGATGTATAAGCAAGTATCTGTCAGATGAGATGTATTAATCACATACCATTCAGAAATGTTGTAAATAGGAGACTGCCAATATTGTTGTAACAACACTTCATTAAAGTAAATCTGAATTCTAACAAAACTAAGAATAACTTTACCACTTGCGAAATTTTTCAATAGACTTTTTAAAAATAATAATAATAAAATTTGAGAGTAGTTACTTCTATGCAAAACTTCCTTCAATGAAGAATGAACTATTCAAACTCATTGTGAATTCTAGTGTTTTTCCATTATTCCTTCAAGCATATGCTAGTATCTATTATTAGCCTCCATCTAGCTGGAGACCTTATTGCCAGATATCAATGAACTACAACATCCTGGCTGATAGTGATGGATGCTACGAACTGTACTTCACCAACATCTGGAGTTCTATAGGTTCCTAACCTATTTCAAACAGATGCGCAACCTGGAATGTAGGTAATTCCAGCAAGTCTCATGAACCTTTGCAAACACCCATTCAGATATGACATTAATTCTAAAGGTGAGATGGCAGTTCTCATGTAATGTATAGAAATATGGAGAGCCATTTCACCACATCAATATGGCAGCATTTATGTAAGTAATTGCATGGGTATAACCAAAGCCTGATTCCTTTACAT
>NW_015386361.1:250803-342865 GCF_001527695.2 Protobothrops mucrosquamatus | reverse complement strand
TGTACAGAATCAGCATATTGCCCCCAACCATCTGGATCCTCATTTTACTGACTTTGGAAGGATGGAAGGCTGAGTCAACCTTCAGCAGGTCAGGATTGAAATCCTGGCAGTGGGCAGAGTTTGCCTGCAATACTGCCTTCTAACCACTGCACCACACCACGGCTCTCTCTTAACAATTGCATTTTAATCTGTATATCATGAGCTGTTTTCAAACATTGTGATACTGCAGCTGCTCACTGCAAGTGTGTGCAGGCAAAACAAGGAGAAATACTGAGAGTGAGTTTTGACAACACTCAACACTGGTGAACATGAGTCAAAACTCTGAATGAGAAAAGGGCGAGAACCTGGAAGAGCAAGGAACATGTCCAGTCTCCCATTCCCTGCACTGAATCAGGTTTCTCTCCAGTACTTAACACATATTCACAACCTGAATGGGAAAGGCTCCGCGTGGCACATATATGGAACACCTCACCAATGGTGCCAAAAAGTCAAAGGACCTCTTAACTTTACCTGGCCTGGCTGTATTTTGCATGCAGTTTTGGGAAACCATAGTCGGGTGGACCGATGTGGATGCTCTGTTGCTGAGGTCCATGACAGATGGTGAGGCTGAGGTAGGTTGCTGAAGAGCTGGTTGATGAGGGCTGTGGTTGTGCTGGGCTGGACTGGGAGGGATGCCATTCTCTGAGAGAAATTCTTCCAGGTCCATGTATTCCAACTGGAAAGTGTCACCATCATAGGGAAGTGTCTTGTCCCATAATGTAGGCCCCAGAAAAGCAGACTGTGGGACAGTGGCGCTGGTGCTGTCGTCATCCAGTTTTTTGTCTTTGTCTTTTTCTTTATAAAATGCTAGAAAGGGAAGGGGAAGGCAAGGAAACGTGAGGAATTTTCAGCTAGTTTCTTGCTAGGAAGAAAATAAAAGAGAATCCTTTCATAGTTATTCTCCGTTTGGGGTTCTATGTTTGGAACAGAGTTAAAGTCTCTCGATACATTTTTCGGCTCATTAAGCCCATGTATGCTTTCCACCTCTGCTTTTAACTTGCAATTCATCTGCATCTTGCCTTCAAGCAATTGCAAGCTTCAAACAACAACACTCTTGAGATTTCATCAGAGCATTTGAATCACCAGAATGGAGAACTGGAGAAATTGTTCCAATGGGTATAGTGGAATATGATATTTCCCCGATCAAATCCTACAGAACTGGAGCTATTCATAATGGTAGAGTTTACATATCTGTGCTTAAGCCATGGTTTATTAAAACATGGTTTCATTTAACTGGTATTGTATAGCCCAATCACCCATCAACCAGAGTTTACTAACCATGATGGCTGTGCTTGTATACATTACACAGAATCCAAATAGTAAAAATAAGATGATGGCTTCTGCAATGTATGTAATCAGTTACTATTTTGAATAGGTTAAAGAAGAACAGAATACACATTGTGTTTGTAACGCATTGCTAACTTGCTTCAAATCAATTTTGAAGGGCAACATACCATATTTTAAATAAAAATAAATAATCTGAAGAACACCACAGCTGATTTAGTTAAATGTTTTTTAAAAACCCAAATTACCTCCTAGGTGAACATTCATGTTAGTTAGGAATTCTGGAAATGCTATCTTAGTAAAATAGCCTAATTTAGTCCAATCTTCATCATTTGCTCCTTAGAAACTGAACCCAAATTCATAATGAGAAGCTATAAAACAAGCCAAACATTACCCAGGGGAGTCACAATTGCACTTCTCAAGATTGGTTAAAAATAAACTTGCAGCAGCAACAGAGAGGCTGGAAATATTAAGCCCCTTTTTAGCTCCTTCCTACATCCATTTCCAGATTCGTATCTCCCCTTTCTTCTACTCCTATGCCCAGGAATGTTTTGAAATGCACGCTTGTTTTGAAGCCAAGAACCAGAACTTTTTGTACACTGTGTAGGAAATTGCAAAATTAATTGTAATCCCCCCTCCCCCTTGTTTGATTTTTCTTACAGCAAAGTAGCAATAAAATAGTAATTTCAGATCTTTGTGCAACTTGTAGTTTGTTCCTTTGTATCCATTGGATTTAACTTATTATGCTGACAAATAACTATTGGCAGCCACTTCCTAAATTTGTAAGTAACCCTTAATGCATTTCTCAGCAATTGGTCATCCTCTTCAAATATATTTGAACATTTACCGTCCATAAATCCAATCTTTCAGCACTGGAAATATTTCAACTTGTTATCATGATCTAAAAGAACTACCTCAAAAACTTTTTCCAAAATGATACATTACATCAACATAATTAATCTTGATATCCTATTCTTGTGTTTGATTTTTTTTATAATGGAAAAATGTATATATTGGTTCATAGTAAACAGGAGTGAGATGAGTCTAAGCTACACTGCACAGGTATTAAAGTACAGGTGATAGAGAATATTATCTAGAAAATCATAGAGAATTGTTAAACGCTGTACAATGCTTAGCTATAATTGACTTTTAACTGCATTGGAGTTTCAACTTTATTAGAAATAATTCAAGGTTTATATTTTATTCTTCTGAAACTTTCAATCAGAGGTTGAATTAGGTTTTACTAGTACCTTTGGGGGGGGGAAACATGTTGCAAGAAATACGGTAAAATTTCAGATTCATAGTATAGTATAGGCTTTAAGTAGTCTGTGTGTATTGGGGGGGGGGAGCTGTGTGTACACATTTATGGATAAATCTATGCCCATGTAATGCAGAGAAAAGATGTATGGGGAGGGCCTCCAGTTCAAGGCACACATTTTCTTCAAAATCACCTCCACAGAAATAAAATGCTATGACTTTTAAATCAAACAAGGGCAAGAGTTGATAGATTATGTAAAACCACATTGCAATCCCAATTTACCTGAGAGAAATCCCACTAAAAAGGAGGATTCACTTCACAGAAGTGCACCATACAAACACTCTGACAAGAATTCTCTGTTTTATGACTTCTTGACAAATGGTATCAGAAAGCACCTGACCCAAAAGAGCAGATCCAATCTACCACCGACCCTGCCAACCAAAATAAACTATACAGTTAAAGTAGGGTCACTTTTAACATTACACTATAAACAAACTGCACACGCTAATTTTGGAATAAAGAGCAAGAAGCTATGCAGCCGTTTTTAGGCATACTTACTTGAGGGTAAGCCCAGCGTATTGAGTAGGACTTATCTCCGACTAACATACAGAGGCAAAAAAGGCAGGATTAGAAGGAATCGTTGCTACCTCTTGGGTAATCCTAGGCGTGTTTACATGGAAATCAATCCCACTTGATTCAGTAGAACCGATTCCCAAGCATCTTAAGACTGCACTGCAGCCTCCGCAAGCCGAAACAAAAAAATGCGCGCTTCAGATTGCGCGACTTCTCCGCGTCCCGTCTCGACGCGCAAAGCCCTATTCCCAAGCAACGCCAGGCTAGACACGCGCCTCTGTTCGCACGGCTCGATCGCCGCTTTCCGTGAAAGTTGCGCACGGCTACAACAACCCGCAGGACATAAAGCGGGGCGGAGGGGTGGGGGCAATAGGGAAACCCACTGCCACACTCCTCCTTCCCCTGATCCACTTCCCCCACCCCTCCCTCTCTCTCACCGTCTTCGTGATGCAGCGGCAGCTTGAGCGGGTTTTCCAGCAGGGATTTCAGCACCCCATAAGTTGGAGGTAGGAAAGCTGGGTTCAAAGGAACAGGTCGAGCCATACCTCTTTCGCCCCTTCACTCCGCCAATTTGGTTAAACTAGCAAAGAAGAAGAAGAAGAAACGGGGAGGATGGAAAGAAGAAAAAAAATTCCCAAATCGATCTTCTGTTTGGAAAAGAGCGCTCTCGTCCTGGGGCGAAGGGAGAGTTGGCTTCAGACGACCTCGCTCCAAGGGTCTCTTTTTGCATCAATAACCGCAAACTAAACGGAGAAATTTAAAAAGAGAGAGAGAGAGAGAGAGAGAGAGAGAGAGAGAGAGAGAGAGAGAGAGAGAGAGAGAGAGAGAGAGAGAAAAGAGGTAACCCTACCGGCCAGGCAGCCAAGCGGCGCTTTCTAGCTCGCTCGCTCGCTCCTCCCAGTCCTGAGAGCTGGCTGGGGCCACCTGCGCCGCTCTCAGAACATTTGCACACCCATGTGCGGACTCGGATCAAAATGACGTCAAAGTTAGCGCAGCTCCCCGGTAGGCGGGCCCGGGAGATGCTCGCGAGCTCTGGGCCCTCATAATTAAACTTTGGGTTTCTGCCGCCGCCTCGGCTGCTTTTCATTCCATTGCTTTTGCTCGCTCTCCCCGGCTCTGGAGAAAAATGTTGGGAGGCAAAGCTAAAGGCAGGTTTCTACTGAGGAGGAGGAGGAGGATCTGCGTTCAGGAAAGTCCTTCGTGTTTCGCTGTGTGGGAATTTTTTTTTTTATCTGTGAACAAAAAAAATGAAAATGAAGTCTGTGATAACTTTAAAACCAACGCTTTTAAAAAATAATAATTCAAAATGTTTTGCTACTACTCGGATTTTAGGGTGGAACCCATTTACGGAAATGCAACAAAACTGAAGGCTGCAGCCAAAACCTTAGAAAGCCAAATTTGATTCATTCACGTACTCCTTTTTATTTAAAAGCCAGGATAAATGTTTAAAAAATGAATTTGCTGAGCAGCCAAGGGATAGCAGAGCCCGCCAATTCTCTAGGGAGGACACTCTGTTCTGCTCCTAATACAGAAGCCACCATCACTGAAAATGTGTTTCATTTGCCTATTTCTCTAGGTTCATACAAGGTCACGCTAGGATGCAGGCTTCAGTTTTGATCTCTAAAGGTGCTGTGGAAAGCAGGAATTTGCATCCAAAGCACTTGCCTGCAACATTTACTTAGTGGATGGGAGACCACCAGGAGATTCCAAGACTTTGGGGTAGGTTGAGAGAAAAAAAGCATCCTGTAAGAAGGCAACTGCAAGCTACTTCCATATCCTGTCAAGGAAACTATATAGATCTATCCATGAGGTCACCAGGGATTGAGTTCAGCTCAGAGGCTTGATTTTATCTTGTACAAACCCAGCCATTGTGGTTAATTGCTGTTTCATGAGGAATGCAACTCCATAGTTAACTGAGTAAGCCATGGTTCTATTAACCATAGGTTAATGTCCTCAACCATCTCAGCCAGTGAAAACCCTTAGAGAGTGCCAGAAGACATTACTTTAGCTATTTCCTTCCTAAATATTTTGGACCTGAAAGGACAAAACCAGCCCTCTGAATTGGAGTTTAAGACTTTTCTAAATTGATGCCACACGAGTGAAGCAGCTAGTGACTAGCTTAGTTTCCATGCAAGAAGCAACAGCATGTTCTTCACTGTGGGAAACTGGGTTTTTGGTTTTTTTTACATAGGTGTTTTTATTGCAGCAAGCTAACCTGGGAATTTTAATGAGGTAATTTTAAAAAAGAAGAAGGTGGTACTTCCTTTCGGGCTGAATGTTTTTGGAGGCAGCACACAGTGCCTGGAACTCCCCCCCCACACACACACACTCTAAAGACAGACTTGTCAGCCATTAATCGTTATACCCGCTCACGTGGTATTTGTGCTTCAGGACTGGTATCAAATACTTGCTTAAATAAACTTCAGAGCAAGAGGAGGAATTGATATTTTCTTTTGCTGAGAGCAACTTGCTGAATCTCTCTCCTGCCTAATCTATCACAATCAGGTTCCACCAGACTTCCCTGCCAAAATTCTCACCTCTCCATTCTCTGGTCAGGTGTTTTCTTAACTTACAAAAAACTAAGTGGGGCAGAATTCAAGAAGCCAATGTATGGGTTGAACTATCCAGTGGCACTCTATCCAGTGAGAAAGTGCCTCCAAAAGCTAGTAAACACTCATCTTTTCCCACACTCCATTTACAATGTGGTAGGTTTTGTGAGGTCCTATTATCAGATTCACTTTGAGGCTTCCCAAAACCTCCTTCATTTTATTCAAATTCCATTGCAATCTGCAACATTCTGTCCTGGCTCCATCTCTAAAAAAAAAAAACTTCAAGTGTCCAATTGCCCAGTATGCTTACAGAATATTTTCTAACCCTCCAAATGGGCTGGGACTACATTCCCTCAAATCCATGGCCTTCACTCAAGCTTTTTAGCCTCAGGAAACAAAAAGTCCCTGTGTGGATGCTGAACATGGACTGGAACTCCAGTAAAAGTATTGTGGATTATGGGATATAGTTTTATTTTATGGTAGGGAGCCACTCTGGCTGGAATCAATAGTCCAACTGGTCCAACCGATCCTTTGAATTATACAGTGATCCACAATAACAACCTACCTTGCTCACATGGGCCAGATTTACACTTTATATATGCTTCGCGTTTACCATGGATTGTGGAATAAACCACAATAATGGTTCCCCGTCATTTCAGACCCAGCCTGAAACATAGGTCTGGGACATGTCAGGACATCACTTCCTAAATGACATTTACCGTATTATGCATTGTATGTAATTTGCATCATGATGTGACTAATGCCTATTACATAATTTGCATCACTCCTTGCAATGATGTTACAATGTTTCATGGTTTCAACCAGGAGTGGTCAATGAGAACAACCTGTTGCTGGGGACCCAAATTAAAATTCTTAACAAGTAGCTGTCTAGTCTTCGCTTTAGTACAGCGCATTTCAAAGTTGGCAACATTAAGATGTGTGGACCTCAGCTCCCAGAATTCCCCAGACAGCATCCAGAGGAGGGGGCAAAGGGAAGGAAATGGCAAGACATGCATTGTAAGGTGATGGTGCAAATATGGCTCCTACATTATTCGGATCTAAGTATGAACGATAGGTTTTTGTCTCATGACATCACAAAGCACATTTCGTCATGGGTTTACACTGGATATCTGTGATCAGTTCCATAATATACTAAATCACATTCAAACAGTCCTCATGATGGGTTACCATAGACAGCCCAAGAACTGAGATAAAGGGAGTATAACAAAATGACAGCTGATCCTAAGACAGTGCCAACACTACCTGAATACAGTAGACCATGTAGTACTCTCCAATTGGCTAGTATCACCCTCCTTCATTCTGAACATAGCTATGGAGCACTCTGACAGCCCCTTCTGTGCTCACTGAATGCTGTGGCCCTCACAGGGTTCCAGAGACACTGTACACACTTCTGGGTTCATACCTCCACAGCTTAGGGTTAACTATAGTGTGGTTTGTTTGCATTTGCTTTAAGGCACCCTTAGGTGTGCAAAGTCACATCCTCAGGCGTGAAGGGGACTCTAGATGTTACTAATGGTTGAAGCTCCCCCCTCCCCCAAGTTTAGTACAATATGCAATCCTAGCCCAGTGATGGCAAAACCTATCACATGTATGTCAGTGGTGACATGCCAGCGTTCACGATATCCGACAACAATTATTCACCATTCTTGCATGATTTTTGGGAGGCTGTGGAGGCCCCGTGAGAATGGGTGTGCTCTTGTGCAGCCTCCAGGCACTCCGAAAATTTGTTTTACCTTTTTATTTTGTGGTTTA
This sequence comes from Protobothrops mucrosquamatus, assembly GCF_001527695.2. Classification (NCBI taxonomy): domain Eukaryota; kingdom Metazoa; phylum Chordata; class Lepidosauria; order Squamata; family Viperidae; genus Protobothrops; species Protobothrops mucrosquamatus. Next base: position 335,389 of record NW_015386361.1, on the reverse strand, counting down.
ATGATTTGATGCCTATTTATATAATACATATTATTAGGCTGTATTTTTTTTTAAAAAACAAATGAATATGTGAAGAATTGTTCGGGGGGGGGGAGGGAGCGACATGCCAGCAGAATCAAGTCAGGCATTTTCCAAATTTTTGATATGCTGAACCCAAAAGGTTTGCCATCGCCGTCCTAGCCAATGGCAGGAGTGGCAGAAATTGTTCTAGGACAGGCCGCCCGATGTCTCAGCCACTGCATCGTTTTTTCTTGGTGCCTCCATTTCATGGACAGTACAGGAAAAACGTGCGATACTGTCGCTGACAGATAGCGGGAGTTTTCAAGGGTGCTGGGGGAAGATTTGCACGGTTGCTACGTTAGCTCTGCAGCTACAACAGAGCTCTGTAGCAGCTTCTCCTGAGATACTAGGCGTGTAGAGTATAACATTTGCATTATCCTAATGTCAAATCTGGCTTATCTGCCTAGGCAGCGGGATCATAGGTTCAACTTGCTCATCTCTAAAGTGACTGACAGCTTTTATCCTTCCCCTTCTTCTATTGCAGCCTGACATAGCAGCTCATCTCTCTTTATTTGTGAGCTTCTAAGATTTTTTAAAAATCTTGGGTGAAACAGAACGTTACAGATTTTTTTTTTAAATGGATGAAACCATTAGCATTTGCTCTACTTTTTGTCATTTATGCATGAAATCAATAGCACTTTGTCTCTCTTTAAGAAAACAAGTAAGTCAGATTTTGCTGAATGTTTGAGTCCTTGGAAAACCACACATGAAGAGGTTTTTTTGTCCTCAAAAAGTAAACTATGAAGAGAGGAAAATAATCTGCCCCATAGAAAACTACTATCTTAATAGACTCTGTGCAAAATAATATCTCAGAAGCTATTGATGACCCTTGAGCAGAAGTACTTGATGGATTAATTGGAAAGGTTGGGCATAATAAGGGCACAGTTGGTTCCAAATTACCTGCCCAAGAAATAACCATGAGAATAAATATTTTTAAGTGGGGAGGAAGGAACAACTACTTGTACACAATCCATGGCATATGAAAAAAAAACAAACCAATCCAAATTGCTAGTTATTGGACACCGGGTTACATAAACCCAGGAGATCATTGACAGGAGTAAGGGCAATATCTGGCATGGGTAGACTGGGGATCAAGTGATGCATAATGCATTTCTGTTTGATATGCGCTTAAATAAATATGGGAAGAAATCTTAACGAGAATTAAGGCTAAGAGTGAAAGAAAATAAATAGAAACATAATCTCTGGGATGAATAGAGAATCTGAGAAATACTGATAAACAATATTAATCTGTGATTAGGATTAGAAAAAGGAAACCTTGAGAAGGAAGGAAGGGCAGGACAGCTGTACTTTCTTCAGTACCCTTTCCAGCACAAAGCAAAACACACAGCGGAATATTAATATGTGCAATATGATATTTTGCTAAACAGGAAAAGGAGGCAGACTTTGTCCTTGATTGACTGTGAGACTAGCTCTTGATTGTGACCAGGCTGGAGACAAGGCAAGTCTAAATACCAGATATTCCAGCATCAAAATGGGGCAGGGTAAAAGAATTCCCCAGTGGCACAGTAATCTAAGCTTTGAAATACATGTTATATTCTTACCTATGACATTCGAACATGATTTTAAAAAATTACATGTTGGCTGATGTGTGCCAAAGCTACCATAGCTATTGCTGCAATCCCATCAAAGATTGTACAGGAATAAACCTCATAAAATGACTTCTTGGTAAAAACGCAGAAGAGTTTGCTGCATTGTAAGAGTTAAATACTGTAGTGAAGTAGCAAATCAGCAAAAGAAACACAATTAAGGAACTACTTGATCTTTCATTGTCCTGTATTTCTTTTTCTTTTTCTTTTCTTCTTCAGGTCTTTCTCCTAACAGCTACCTAGGACAGGGGTAGGCAACCTTGGCTCTTTTATGACTCGTGGACTTCAACTCCCAGAATTCCTGAGCCAGCCAGTTATTCTGGGAATTGAAGTCCACAAGTCATAAAAGAGCCAAGGTTGCCTACCCCTGACCTAGGAGCAGAAACAGACGCATACGTAACTGAGCAAAATCATGGAAATATATTCAAGGGCAAACTTTCAAACTAATATTCTTAACTTAATCTCATAAAACATTGCACCATTTCCTAGAACTTTGGTAAGAAGTTAAAAGTACTTTTAAAAAAAAAAATATCAAAAAGAAAAAGTTCAAAAATGTATGCAAACTACTGTAACGAAAGTAAAAGCCTGAGCATTTTTCTGTCTAATGCTTTTGCACAATATGTGGAAGATGAGCATCTTTAATACTTTCAGCTCCTTTAATAACCTTCCATGGGACCCAAGAGAGCAATTTGTATCCAGTTTGGAAGTTTTGAGTAGCACCCTCTTAATCTCAACTTGCCATCAATTTATGTTTCCAGACAAGATGTGTTTAGCAATCAATATGGGTTGGTTGATTTAGATACCATAGCAGAATTTCAGAATCTTTTTTCCAGCTGTGTATTAGTTGCAAAACACGACACTATCAATTTCTTGAAAAATGGCATGCAACTATGTTGCTGTCTAAAAAAGGGAAGACTGTGCTTTGCTGTCAAGAATTGGTCTAATGACATAGCTAAAAAATCCTTCTATTCCTTTATTATATCATTTTTATGCCATCGGGGACTCTATTTATTTGGAGTCAACCAATGAGTCCATATTTCATGGCATTATATTGATAGTACTGAAGTAGTATGTAGTGTGCACACCTACACAATGGCTGTGTTTATACAAGTCATGGTTTAGTTAACCGTGATTTATGAAATTAACTGCTTATGTTCACAGATGTAATTATAAGCCACGGTTTTTAAATTACACAATGTGGTGAGCTATAAATAAACCACATTTGGTATAGCAATATCTATACTAAATGGCATTGTTGTGAGAAATGTCAGTTATATGATGATACTATCATCCATGCATCATAACCTGCTTCACCTTGCCTCACCCTGTGGACACCCAAGGCTTAGTCACTGGATGAACTGAAACCATTGTTAATGCCTCTAAAGACAATTATGAAAGGTACCTAAGTTTCAGATGGTGTAGGATCAAATTATTAATAATTTGGACATACTATGCAAAGACCCAGTTCCTTGAGAAGTGCTTATTGCTAAGAAAGGCGGAAGGAAAGAGGAGAAGAAGATAACCAGCAGCAAGATGGATGCTTTTGATTTCAGAAGTGATTGATGTGCAGTTGAAAGTCCTGAAGGACCGGCTTGGGACCAGATCATCCTGGAGAAGATCTGTGGAGGCAGCACCGATTTAATGGCACAAACTCAAAAGACAATTATGAAATGCACCACAGTTACGGCATTTGAAAAACACACTTGTGTAATGTGACACTATAGGGCAGAGACAGGATAACTGCCGCCTTCTTGAATGTTGGTGAACCACACTTCCCAGCAGCCCAAGCCAGCACGTTCAGTTGAGAGGAAAGGGAGTTATACTTGGGAGTTGTAGTCCAGCATTATGTCAATTGCCACAGCATCTCACTCCTGTTGTAACACTGCATCTGTAATCAGGAAAAATCAGAATACTTCCTTCAGGTTGATAAGGTGAAGAAAGAGCTCTTCTGTTTCCTTTCACAGACATGCAGGCAGCAATGTGGTGAGATAGAGAAGAAACGTGTTAGCCTTGAAGAAGAACAAATGCTTTGTAACTCACATGATCCTTATTCAATTTTTCTCTGACGCTACGAAGCAGCAGTCATGAAAAGGCCCCATGGATTCCGTGCCAAATACCACTGTCATGACAGGACTCTCGCATGGACTGTTGACATCAGCTCTAAACTGAAGGTGGCATACCCTTCTAGCTGCTAACTCTGGCCGGCTTTTGGATCAGTTACATTTCCATGGTCTGTCCTTTAATGACATTTCTACCTACCCATTTTTATTTCTTGGTTTATTTATCTCTTTCATTCATTTTATTTTAGTATCTGTCTTGACATTTCATCCATTCAATAAAAAGGCAGTAATATTACAACCCGGCTGCCCACCCTAGGTTAAAGTTATCCCTTAATTTTCCAATGTTTTGTGTAATATTTCTTGTAATGCTACATGTCCCGGATGCACATACAATATATATACACTCTGCCTAATAGGAATATTTTATTTACAAGTATGCAAACAGACAAGACCATCATTTCATTTAAAAAGATTTGGCAAACTTTATATAGGGCCAGGAGGACAGCCATAAAAGGTATTATGGCCACAGTCACAACACCATGAAAATAAATGACTTAATGGGCTGGAAGATGTATTTCAGTATTCCTACCCCAACTAGTAGCATTTACACAGAATCTACTACAAGAGAAGCCATTTGCTTCATTAAAAACATTAAGGAGACGTGGCTGTTCAGCTTCCAGAGAGGATGAATTTTTATTGAGGCAGGGATCTGTGTATATTTTTATGATTTGGTAACATGCAAACGGGAGCCTTTTTGCCAAACAATTAAATGGAAAAGTATTGACTTAGTATCTTAAGTCAATATTAACTCAGCAGGTGTTGGTGTTCGAAACTATTACCGACGAAAGAAGTCTCTTTCGGTCCGACACACTTCTCAAGTTCGTTTGATAGTATACAAAATAATGATCCGTATCTTTATAATAACACCGATTACCGTGCGTGCACTTCCCTTTCTGATAAATAACACTTCTGAAATATCTTTAAGAGACGTTTGTCCTACGGACGTCTGTTGTAGTGTTAGGTCCAGCATACAACTGAGCTACCCAGTATTTATTTAGTCATTCATTCAATTTAGAGACTGCCTATCTCAATACATGAGTCTGGGTGGCCAACAAGGACTAAAAACAGAATAAAAATATTATAACAAATCAAGAAATAATATATATCAAAACTGAAATTTAGAAAACAACAACCAACTCAACACAAATCATTTCAGAAACTCTATTAAACTCCCAGTACCCTGGACCTGATAACAAAACCAGTTCTTCAAAGGCCTTTTAGAAGGCCAGCAGGATCTTGTTTTAATAATGTTCCCAAATGCAATTTTCTCTACACAAGCAATAGTGTCGAAACAAGCAAATCTGGTACTCAGGCCGGCTTTCTTCAACTTGATGCCCTCCATCTGTCAAGCCTTCCAAGTTTTAGATTTCCAGTCGGCATATCTATTTGTTGGAAATCCTGGGAACTGCAGACACAACACACTTAGAGGGTGTGAGATGAGAAAAGCTGATTGAAGCACGAGTTGTAGCCATAGGTGTCCAGGCAAAATGTACAGGTGAGAAAATAGCCATCCAGAAGATCAATAGAACACTTTGTTTTCCTATGCAATCAGCCTAGGAAATATTACTCTCTGTCCCTCCTTTATCAAAGCTCCTGCTGGACTAGTAAAACACATTTTTTGAAATGTAAAAGGCTACATGTGTGGGCTGATGACTTGTTGCACTTATAGGAGGGAAAGCAAAAACAGTATCCCCAGCAAGCCCACGTGCTTATTTATTTATCTGCAGTATTTGTATGTTACCCCGCAGTCATGGGCTTTGGGTAGCTCATAACAATAAAAGACATGCCACAAAACATCATGAAGCTTGAAGCTATAAAATAATACACAATAATAATTGTAATGACCGGCCATTACTATATCAACAGTCCTCCAAAAGCCCAACAGAAGGTCCTTTAAAAAAGCTGTGATCCGTGCAGGAAAATCAGAGTGAAGAATTTGCAAACTGATCTCCATGTATGGCCCAGACATCCTGAAGCTTGCAGTGCAGCAGTCGACCCTATAAAACACAGAAAAAAAGGATGGAGGACTACTAAAGGTGAAAACTCCAGACTGTTACGGTTTTCTACACAGAAGGATGTCACATTAAGTGGGGTTGATTTCTATGCATGTTTACTGAAGTTTGTACCAGAATGATCCTGAACAAGAGGACCTGAAGCACCCTTTCATAAATGAATAATAGTGGATACCTAAGATTAAATATATTTCTCAATACTAGAAGAGGAAAAGAGGGGTGATAAGATGGAAGGCATGGTACAGAAGTAAATCAAGGAGTTAAAAGGGCTGTTCCTAAATAGTCCTATTATGATGAGCAACACAGAGCTGAAGAATGAGCCAATGGATGGCAGAGGGATATATCCATCAGCCTATGATTCTTCACAACAGAGACTGAAGAATAGAAATCATGCAAAGAAATTTCTGGAATGGCTTCTTTCTGAGATAAAGGAGCTTTCCATGGGTAATAAAAACTTTTCTTTTCCAATAAAACCTTTGGAAACTCACTGTAAAATTGGAGGTACGCATCTGTCTGTCTGTCTGTCTGTCTGTCTATCTATCTATCTATCTATCTGTCTGTCTGTCTGTCTGTCTGTCTGTCTGTCTGTCTATCTATCTACCATCCATTTCTCTCTCTCATCCATATCTATATATCTGTCTGTCTGTCTATCTGTCTGTCTGTCTATCTATCTATCTATCTATCTATCTATCTATCTATCTATCTATCTATCTATCCATCCATCCATCCATCCATCCATCCATCTCTATGTATCTATCTCTATCATCCACCCATCCATCTTTATCTATCTATCTATCTATCTATCCATCCATCCATCCATCCATCCATCTCTATGTATCTATCTCTATCATCCATCCATCCATCCATCCATCCATCCATCCATCCATCCATNTCTATCTATCTATCTATCTATCTATCTATCTATCTATCTATCTATCTATCTATCTATCTATCTATCTATCTATCTATCTAATCTGTCCATCTATGTGTGTATATTTTTTCATTATTGTATATTATTTTTATAATAGGTACCATTTATTCACATTGCTATTTTATCTCCTATAAACTGTTGAGCATCTGTCAGAACTGAGGTGGTGGATAAAGAGCCTTAAGCAGCCGCCAACCCAGAAGAGAAAGAGATCAGAGCTCTCTTTGCCCTCCCCTTTTTTGCTTTCAGAGGAGTTGCTCACAATCAGGACACGGAAATTGCAACTTGCTTGTCTTAGGAAAACTGAGCTTCACAGCTAAGTCATAAGGCTGCAGGAACCACCCCTATTTGATCTCCAAACGTGCTATTTTGAGGAAGCTTCTTAAAGCTTGAATCAGAGAATTCAGGGCAGCATCAAAGGCATTTCAGTCTTTGCTTTAAAACAGAAGAAAATGGCTTTCATGGTTGAAGAATATTTGCATTATTGCAAAATTATAGTTGAAGGGAGGATACAACCTTCAACACTGATTGCAATGTACAAGGTTTTGAGCCCCTATCCTGTAAAGTTTAGCCAAATTCTGTGTGGTCTGGTTATAACAAGATTTGAGCAATTATTTCTCTAGCATGCTGCAGTGTAATGTGCATTTCATATGATAAAGAACTGATAAAACAAGTTCTTTATTGCTAGCTTTGGCCAATACAGCTAAATAACAGTACTGAACAAATGAAGGCAGTGGCTCGATTAAAGAGAAACTGTGAAAGAAGTCAGAGATGGTCAGCAGCAGACACAGAGGGCACAGAAGCGTGGAAATCAAACATGCTGGAATGCCACACCAGTTTCTGTGGGCGTGCCAGGCTTTCAGCTAATTGTAACACTGTGATCAAAAACAAATCTCTGCGCCAAATGATAAAAATGAGGCTATATTTAAAACCATCGTTGCAGCAGGGTCCAAAATTCAGAGGTCATCAGTGGTGAAGAATTCTCAAATTCAGCTTCACTCCTGTACCCATGCAGCTTTCTTGGCATGGTATGGAAATGGTGTCCATTGCCTGTTTTTTTCTGCTGAAGTCCCATCTTCAGCCCTAGTAACTGAAAATCTTTAATCCCACTACTTAATATGCTCATTTTTAAAACATATGCTTCCTGAATTTGCCATCATTCCAATGTGTGAACTGCAGAACTCATTATCCCCAGCCAGCAAGAGGAGTTGCTAACTGGAGACAATGGGAATTGCAACCCGCACTTCCTTGATAGGCTTTGCTGGGAAGCAAAGTGCTCTCAAGTGTGAGAGCACTTAACATCCAGTGGTGACATTCTCCTCTAAAGCATAACATCACTGGGTATTTGGCAGCCTATGCTTCTCTAGGCCTTTTCATTTTGTACCAAGTTCCTCCCATTTTGAAAATGAAGAGGATAATAGCCGCAGCCTACGCCACAGAGCAATTCTGAATAACACATTGGAAAACAGTATTTCTGAAGACCTCTGCAAAATTTAAGTGTCACTGTGAGTGCAGAGATAAATACAGTTTGCCTTCAATTTTGCTAATATGCTTTTGCTTTTTCAGCTCGCCTTTGAAAATCCATTTGTCACCAAGTGAAGGAAACAACTTAATGAAGTATTTATAATCAAACTTTGAAAGCTGCCTCCTTTCGTGTTAGGACTGCATGGAAGAGATGTGAATGAAATATTACAGAAGCAGATCAAGGTAGGAACATTAGAATGCTCCTCTATAGAATGGCAGTCAATCCTTCTACATGGTCATCTGAATGCAGTTGCTATGCAACAGGGATAACTTGTTCCATGTAGGGAAGCAAGAGACACTCTCCCCACTGGCACAACTACCATCTTTTCTCAAAGCTACTTAGAGGATGGGAAAATATTGCCATTAGGAATATGCAAATAATAGAACTCTTCCAGTATGACCAATAAGGCAAACAATTAAAATTGCAATCCAAAAGTTAACATGTATCTAATTCAGCTATTTAAAACTGCAGGATTTAAAAAAACTGTAATTTTTTATTAGTCACAGTTGACTATCACATAATTATTAGTTTTTTTCGAAAACATTTTCATTACGGCTATTTTTTTTTTTTTGCAGTATTTGTTTTGCCGTTTCCTTCACTGAGGGGTAAAGGGATGCGGAAAATTCCAGGCACTGAAAGATTTTGTTTTGTTTTCCATAAAATTAGAGTAATCAGATAGTTACTTCCCAGACCCTGTGATTTTTATGTAATGGAAAGAGGCAGTTCAGAAAATGGTGCTAAATCCATTTTCATTACCTATTTAAACAAGAATCACCCTTAGTTATGATCTGACTGGATCTACCCATCATAAAAACACATAGAAATATCTTTTCATTTGTCACCATGTGAAAAATACCTTGAATGTGATTGGCATGTATCAAATTTCCCGAGAGGAGAAACTTTCCTGCAACTTTGCAACAGAAAAAAGACTCCCCAAAACTCTGCTAGCCAACCTCCCAGCTAGCAATCTTTTTCAGAAGACATAACAGAAAATTTAGTTGGACAGGTAGACCACTATTTTTATTAAATCTCTTTGAAAATCAGTGTGGAGCATCCCCTCCCCTCAGGAAGGAATATTTGACGTGAAGAAAACTCTTTACAGTCTAGCCTTGGCTAACTAGTGGCCCCAGTCAAGATAAATTTGGCCACCTATTTTTTTCTTGCACTAGTTTCCACCTGTAATATCTGAGCTGGAGAGTCTCCTGTTGCTCCAGGTGGAAATTTTACTTAGCCAACAAAGTTGCTAGAGTTTGGCAAATTCTTGGTGGAAAAACAGGAAATTGTTTCAGAACAGAACTTGGGAAAAAAAAGAAAATAAAGAGGCGGTAAAAGTTCATTGAAGTCATCATAACTCCAAAATTTCTACCAAAATAGATCTCTGCGCCTCCACGTCCCGCAGTTGATGGAGAAAGACGCATCTCATTCTCGGCCAATCGTCTAAAGACGAAAGCATGCCTGCCCGTCCGCATCACACTTCAGCAGTGGATCACACAATGAACCTGAGAATTGCGCTCCGCCTTGGTTAAGCCCGCCCGCTCAGCTGTGCTCCCACGTTGAAGCGCACCCCCCCCCATGCTTACTCAGGCGGAGGCGCTGACAGCCGGAGTCACGTGAGAAACCGCGGGGGGGGTTTGACCTAATTTGAGCCAATCGCGAGCCGTCCCGCAGAGACTATCTGAGCGAGCTCCCCTCCCCTGCCGCCGGGCCTCCCCGGGTGAGATTGAAGCTCCGTGAGTTCAGAACATTGGGCGGGGCCTAGGGAGACAGCTTTGAGGGGTGTGGGAGGAGTTTTCATTAGGAACGCCAGGAAGAGATTGGAGGAAAGGCGGAATGGGTGGGTCCCCAGAGTGAGCTGGGAAAACAAAGGGGAGGAGGGAGCGAACGGGGTTGAGAGGTGCTTGGGGTGCGATGAATAATAGAGGGAAACGAGGGCAGTTCCTAGAGTGGCAGCAGCACTTTGGAAAGTTTGCTTGTCATTCGAGAAAGCAACGCTGACATTTGGGTCCTGGCCGTAGTTGCTTGTAGCCAAGTCTCGTCGAATTCAGCCAGAGCTGATTTCCACGCGCTCGGGCTGGCAAGTGGCCGAAGAGGGATCCCACCGGATAAAGAAAGTGCAAAACGAAGAGTTCCATATGTTTCTGACACCATCCTATATTATTCTCAGAAATCTCCCGTGCATTGCTTTACAAATCGCCCCATCCATTAGGCAGCTGCTATTCCTACAGGAGTTTCGAAATGGTACCCGCATGTTGTATGGTATGTTTGTATAAAAAAGGGAAGGTACCCGTAACTGGCTTGCCAAAGATACTCCTTTCAAAGCAGGCGGCAATATTCATTTATTTTAGACCAGAGTAGCAACAACTGTAAAGATCTTTGCTGTGCAAAGAAAAAAAAAAAGCAAATATGGCATTTTTTAGGAGAATCCTGAAGATTTGGAATTATAAAAGCCGGTGGTGGTGGTAGAGACTTGGATACCTGAAACATGGGGACTGAAATGCAGAAGGTATGGACACAAAAAAAAATCAAGATGGCCACATTTAGATTAAAAAAAAAAAGGTAGAAGTTCAATTGCTCCATCATGAGTTTTTGCCACATCCTGGCGACACTCCTGGAATGGATACTTAGAGCCACTGGTTTACAAATACCACTCAACATGGGAACCCAGAGATTAGATCCACAAGTATATTAGTACACTGTCGCTGTGTCATACGCAAATGGCAAATGGAAGCTGAGAGGAGAAGAGGAATGTCAGAATAGGAGTCTGGTGGAATCCTTTGTGTGTGGCAAGGTTCTCCCATCCAGCTATAGCGTGAACTACTATATACCAGCTTGATGAGCTGAATAAAATATTTGAAAGTTGAGAAGGCTGGTGCTCAGAAAAATCTTTTGAGAAACTTGCATAGGGACAAGGACTCTGTATATGAGGGATCATTTTTGGATAGAGCAGAAGCGACTCAGGGGAATGGGATTCTTTATTACATTGCCAACCTCCAAAGTAGAGATAGCAGAGGAATGAAGAAAACCTTTCTCATCTCCACATTGCTGGTCTGCTCTGTGGATTTATAGTATGTGCTGCAGGAATCTAACAGCCTTTGCCTGTGTGAACTGGTCACAGAAAGAGAATTCTGATTAACCCTCCACTCATCAATTCCACTGAAATTGGTAGGACAAGGAATAGAAAACGTCTTGTGACTTTTCAGCTGATGTTGGAACTTCCAGCTTTTCCATCAACAGGATGACACAGAGTTCAGCAGCTTGATTTTACAGACACAAACTATCTCCTTTGTACTGTACCCCGCTTTCTACAAGTTAGACTTTAAAGAAATTAAAAAGAAGAAAAATGTTAAAAAGAGATCAAGAGTATTGGAGATGTTTCTGAAAAGTGGGAAAGGCAGAACAGAAGACCTTTCTAGATACAGGGAAGGACCATGGTATTTATTTATTGTGCCTTTGAGTCAGTCTTGACTTCTGGAGATTCCCTGGACAAGCCCATGTGATTTTCTTAGCAACATTTTCAGAAGTGGTTATCTTCCTAGGATTGAGAGGCCTAAAGTGATGAGTGTCTTCATGCTTAGGGTAGGATTAGGACTCGCAGTCTCACCAGTTTCTAGCCCAGGGCCTTCACTTATTCCACCACATTGACTTTCATGATTTTTAATAGAAGAATTTGGATCAAACAAAGTCTGGAGAGAGATTAATGAAAAACTATTATGATCTAGCATCTGTTGCTAGAAAGAAAAAGAGGAGGCCAAGTTGTGTATAAGATTTGAGATGGAAAGCCAACTTTTAAATCTCAAGCAAGGGTTGTAAAAGAAAGCAGAAATTGGGACAGCTGCTTTTGAAAGTTTTTCCGTAAACATCACCTACTGTGAAGCTGGCAGCTCTTCTACAGTGTGGGACAGTTGGTAGAATTTTGATATCTTAATGTGAAATTTATTCAGCCAGGCAAGGAAGGAAGTGTGCAATTAAGCTTGGCTTCATGGGTGTTTAAAAAGCAGTATATTTATAATCTTCAAATAATTCAAAATGAATTATATGATTCTTTTTCCGTCCATTCTTTCACAACTCCACAAAGAGATAGAATATGGATTCTCACATATTACTATACTAGGGATAGCTTAGTTTGTTGAAAAGCCATTATTGGTTCAAACCTATTAAGCCATAGACCTTGGTTTATAGACCAGAATGGCTGCTCATATGCAGCTTGCTCAACCAGAAACAAGACAGATTATGCATTAGTAATGAGGAAAGGAAAAATGTCTATTTGATGACATTGCTAAACTTCATGATGATTTGAACGTCAGTCATGATATGGGAGATGCGGAAACTAAGTTGTTGACAAGGGTTATTGCTGTACTTTTAAAATAAAATAGTAGAAGAGACAATAAATCACTCAACATTGTTCTAATGTCTGCTTTTATCTGATTCAGTCTATTACTCTATACTGCCATTCAAGGCGTCCACAAGATTCTGTGGATTAAAAGATAGAGTGTCTGCCATCCTGCTCATTTTAATACCTATGGATATCACTGCTGCAAATAGTATAAAACAATAATATGGACCAGCTGGATTTTGCTACAGAAATGATACCGGTAGGTGGTTCTTGTGCCATAGATCTGCAAGAAAGGTTTCAGATTATCTTTGGACAGAGTTGGAAAAGGTTAATACCTGAACTTGCTCAGTAGTGGTACTCAATTGATGGATCAGTCTTCCTTTTGAGAAGCGCCTCTGGGAGATTTCATTGTTTTCTTAAATTCTTAGGCATGTGTATTTTAGAAGTAACTCATCTTGAGTTCAGTGAGATTTACTTCCAGGTAAACAAACAGATTGATAAAATTGAAAAAGCACTACCCAAGTTTTAAACTTAAGAAGTGAACAATTTCATTCCAGCTGGCTTTGAAAGGTGTTTGTTTTGCTCTGTTTGGGGACTGTATGTGTCCATTAATGTGTTTATTCTGCTGTGTCTTGGATTACCACTTTCACTGCACACTGCTTCAATTACCACTGGTGAAGATGCTGGGCTGGTCTTTATGCAATCTTACCTAGCTCCCAGGTTGTTCCTGATCCTATGATTGCATTAACTCCAAAAGCTCTTCATGGCTTGGGACCGCAGAATCTGAAGGAAGCCTTCTGTTCCCATCCATCTCATGTAATCGTTTTTTGGAAACTGTAATGAGGACTTCTCAATGCATAGGGAGGACCAAGTTGGCCAAGTGGCTAAGGCACCTGACTTGAAACTGGGAGACCATGAGTTCTAGTCTCATCTTAGGCATGAAAGGTGGGTGGGTGACTTTGGGCCAGTCACTCATTCTCAGCGCAACCCACCTCACAGGGTTGTTGTGGGGAAAAGAGGAGGAGGAGGAAGGAGTATTACCTATGTTTGCCACCATGAGCCACTTAGAAAGTAATAAAGGTGGATAAGAATCAGATAGACAGACAGACTGACAGACCTTATCGGTGAGCCCCTAAAGAAGCAGATGTTGACTTTAGGGTCCAATTAGTGCCAGATAAAAAGATTTTTAACTGTTTGAATGGCTTAATTAATATCTTGGTGTTAAATATGGTTGCTATTTAGAAACTTTGTTCAGGAAACTGCTTTTATTATTTTAGGGTTTAATTTATGTAGTTTCTTACACTGAATATTTATTTTCCAAGATGGTGTTATTTTAGACTTTTGTAAGCCTTCCTGGGAAAAACTAGTTTTAAAGGGAAGCGCACATTTTTTTTAAAAAAAGATAAACAAATAATATGTCTGGTAAAATTTCTTGACATCCAACTTTCAGTTTAGATAGTTTTATGAATAGCAACCTATCTTCAACTACCAATACTTTTATTTGTTCTTTAAACACTAGCACAAACATAACAATAAACCAGGATTTTCTAATAACCTTCAATATTTGTCTTCCTTTCAGCTGCTTGGATCCATTCTTCCACTTCAAGATAATTACATTATTAAACAAATATTTATAACTGCTTCACTGGTAGATACTATATAGTAGTTGGAACCAACCTGCTCATCTATCTGTAGATTTTAGGTGGTGGTAAAGATGCATTATAGCCTTGCCAAGGTCTAATGCTGAATTCGTAGGCAGTTTGGGAGCTGGATATTTTTTTTATTGAATTATAGAGTAAAATACAAACTACAAAGCAATAGTAGGACACAATGGGGAGAAAAAAAGGAAAGGAAACTGAGGGAGAGAAAGGAAAAAAAAAGACTTCCAACTTCCCCTGTTGCAGTAGAATAAAGCATTAACATCAAACCTCAACTTTTTATTTTTTAATAATAGTATAAACTAACCATTACTGTAAAAACAAATCAATCTAATCAGTAAAACCCCAAATCAAAGTTTATTTTTTCCACCTCAAGTACAAAGTCCAGAAGCGGTCTCCGTGTAGAAACAAAAGTACTTATGTTCTTTTCTTTAATCAAAACAGTCAATTTAGCCATCTCTGCAAACTCCATCAACTTCTGTAGCCCTTCATCCATAGTGGGAATCAAAATGTCCTTCCATTTTTGTGCATACAGTAGTCTTCCTGCCGTCAACATATACAAGATCAAAGTTCCCCCCAAAAAATTCCAAGTCTTTTTCTATTAAAACTATGAAACTCCGGTTTCATCTTTATCTTTACTTTAAGGATTTTCTGTATTAAAATATGAATCCTTCTCCAATATTTCTTTGCTTTATCACATGTTCACAGTAAGTGGTAAAAAGTCCCTTCTTTACATTTACATTTCTAGCATTCATTTGAAATACCTTTGTACATTCTAGGTAGCTTATCTGTTGTTAAATACCAACGATACATCTTTTATAAAGGTTTTCTTTTAAATTTTAATTCCATGTAAATTTTAAGCTTTTCGTCCACATATTCTCCCATTATATCCAAAGTCCCTTGCCCACTGTATCATACAATGTTTTACATGTTGTGCATTTTCCAAATTCAATTTCAATAGCATTTTATAAACCTTAGCAATAATATGTTCATCACTGCCACAGAATAATGTTTCAAATTCATTTTTAACGAAGTCAGACCCATAATTCTTTTTATCTAATTCTTTCTTTCAGTTGTTGATATGTAAACCAATGACAAACATAACTCTCTGATTCTAACTTTTCACTCAATTTAAGTGTAGGGTCCCCCGAGTTAAAGAGTATTATTTTACCATAAGTCCACCAGTATGGCTTTGCGACCATTTCTTTTCTTAAAAAAAGCTTCCTGTGGGGACACCCAAAGAGGCAACTTTGCAGAGAATCTTGTTTTATATTTATTCCATATTCTAAGTATGGCACGTCTAACAAAGTGATTATTAAAATCAACATTAACTTTAACGTTATCATACCATAAATAACCATGCCATCCAAACCTTAATTCATGACCTCCCAAATCAAGTAGCCTCTTATTCTGGAGGTTCACTCACTCTTTTAATCAGGGCAGGCAACATGCATCAAAATTCAATTTTAAATCTGATAGACCCAACCCCCCCTCTTTCCTTAGCATCTTGCAATAAGATATATCTAATTCTTGATTTTTTCTCTTGCCATATGAACTTGGAAATATCCCTTTGCCATTGTTTAAATGGAGCTTCAGTTGCAAATATTGGTAATGTCTGAAACAGAAAAAGCATCTTTGATAAAACATTCATCTTAATTACAGAGATCCTACCCAGTTTGGGAGCTGGATTTTGAGAATCCCACTGGAGGAAGATGGATGTAATGAAAAGCTACCACTTCAGAATTTTTAAGGAGCAGAGACTGTGGTCTGTTTTTGTAAAGGTATCTGGGAATGACCTTGGGAGACAGGTGGAAGAGCCACAAACCAAACAACTATAATGCAAAAGGTGTCTCAGCTCATAGAAACAGAGGAGGTGTGGAAAGAGTTTCAGAAGAGACCCTACTTTATGAAGAGTAAAAGGTGAAGACAGGAGAAGTACTTTCAGATTTGCACTATTCTGTTAACATAGCCTTATAATAGAGTTAATACTCAGAGTTGTGCTAGGGTTATTAACAGCTTTGTTTCTGAAGGACCTATGGACCAGTATTTTCTCCCTCCCCCATGTAATTTCTGCTCTATGGAAAGATTGAAATATGATTCACTCTTTAAAACTAATATATTGAGATATTTATTGCTTTGTTTAGTTTATATTCAAGGTACTGCTTGAACTCTTTTTCATACTGTTTTAGAATACAGAAAAACAGAGTTGGAAAGGACCTTGGAGGCTTCTAGTCCAACCCCCTGCTCAAACAGGAGACCCTATACCAGGGGTAGGCAACCTTGGCTCTTTTATGACTCGTGGACTTCAACTCCCAGAATTCCTGAGCCAACATGGCTGGCTCAGGAATTCTGGGAGTTGAAGTCCACGAGTCATAAAAGAGCCAAGGTTGCCTACCCCTGCCCTATACCATTTCAGACTAATGGCTATCCAATCTCTTCTTAAAAGCCTCCAGTGATGGAATACCCACAACTTCTAGAGGCAAGTTGTTCCCCCGATTGATTATTCTCACTGTCAGGAAATTTTTCCTTAGTTTTAGGCTGGTTCTCTCCTTGATTAGTTTCCATCTGTTGCTTCTTGTTCTGCCTTCAGGTGCTTTGGAGAATAGGCCAACCCCCCTCTTCTATGTGGCAGCCCTTTTGTTTTGCTACTAAAGACCTGGGATTTGGACAGCCCTCCTCTCTGATAAGCCCAATCAAAACAATTTTAGTTCATGTCTTAGTTGGATGTGGCTTCAAGTCATTTTTGATTGATCATGGTGGATTTTCTTCCTGACAAAGGAAACCTGATGTCTCACATGTAGAGAAAGTGTGGATGGTTGAATGAAAGGTGTTTAGTCTCTAGACCAGGGGTGTTAAACTGCCGGCCCGCGGGCCGGTTGCATCATACGAAGGCTGCGCACACCCCAGCTCCGGCAATGCAAAAAAAGTTGCAATACATCGCAATGATGCGGTAAGTTTGACACTTGTGCTCTAGACCAGCAGTTCTCAACCTATGGGTCAGGACCCCATTTGGGGTCGATCAACCATTTCACGGGGGTCGCCAAGCAAGGCTGTCCGCCATTTTTTCCCCTTTTCCGGTGGGTGCCTTACCTCCCTTGGGCTGGGCCAGCTGGTGGTCGGCCCGCTCCGTCTCTGCCGCTTGCCAGCTACGCCTCGGCCGGCGCAGGGGGCGGAACCACGCATGCGCGGCGGTCCCGGGCAGGGAAAGTCCTTGACTTACAACCGGTTGGGTAGTCCTTGACTTACGACCAGTTTAGTCCTCGACTTACGACCGGTTTAGTCCTCGACTTACGACCGGTTTAGTCCTCGACTTACGACCGATTTAGTCCTCGACTTACGACCGGCTGGGGGTCGCGGCATTAAAAAGGTTGAGAAACACTGCTCTAGATTCTCCTCTCCTCATCATGTGCCCCATCTGTGCTGGAGAGTAATTTGTTAGGGTGGAAAGGCAAATTTGGAACCATTTCTGACTGTCATCTCTCAGATAATTTGGGGAGGTCCAACTTCTCTGAAAAACAGATCTTGTTAGTCATCACCTAAGGACTTGACTTGAAAGATTGATATATAAACACAAACGCACATATATACATACACACACCCTTCCTGCTTACCAACATTTACAGTCTCAGGTTTGAGACAAGAGTAGAATAATTGTGTGCACTTCTAAGGATGACTGACCTGGTTTGAACTGGCAGAGAGAGGTTGTCCCATGGAGAAGTCCTCGGATTGAGTCCAAAATAGGCAAGGTGCCCTATGCTGTGTGCCAACTCCTGCTATATGAGAGGAGTTGGAGTGTATATATAGGAGACTGATTAACGATAAGATCAGGATTCAGTAGGAGAACATATGGCCTGAATCTCTCTATAATTGCTAAATTGCACATCATGAGTTGGCTTATTTCTGACTTCATAAATAAGGTCAATGTGACTTTTTCAATAACTATGGTTTAAAACAGGCATGTCCAACCCGTGGCTTGCGGGTTGCATGCAGTTCTGGACAGCTAGTAATGTGGCCCCAGAAGATTATAATAAAACATATTAAAAAGGAATGTATTATTTATATACATTAACTATATTATATATTTTATATGCCGTCCAAGTCAATTTCTCTTCACTCAGTGCAGCACAGGCAAGCCAAACGTTTGGACAACCGTGGTTTGAAACAATATTGGCTGATGGTTAGGTAGGAGTCCAGTTCTAACCGTTCTGAGACAGGAATCCCAGGTTCAAAGGCTGGATGATGATGATGATGATGATGGTAATAATAATAATAATAATAATAATAATAATAATAATAATAATAAAGTTGGAAGGGATCTTGGAGGTTATCTAGTCCAACCGCCTGCTCAGGCAGGAAACCCTACACCATTTCAGACAAATGGCTGTCCAGTCTCTTCTTAAAAACTTTCAGTGTTGGAGCATTCACCGCTTCTGTAGGCAGGTTGTTCCACTGGTTAATTGTTCTAACTGTCAGGAAGTTTCTCCTTAGTTCTAGGTTGCTTCTCTCCTTGATTAGCTTCCATCCGTTGCTTCTTGTCCTGCCTTCAATATGTCTGATGCACGTAAGGGGGATTCAGTCTCATTTGAAGATCATAGTTACAGCTGAAATGATAAAGATGTCGATGATGATGATGTTGGAAGGGTTGTTGGAGGTCTTCTAGTCCAACCCCCTGCTCAGGCAGGAAACCCTATACCATTTCAGACAAATGGCTGTCCAGTCTCTTCTTAAAAACTTCCAGTTTCTGGAGACAGGTTATTCTTTAAGTCAAGCTGAACCCTGAGCAACAACATGTGATACATCCATGGCATTTTCTTAGCATGGTATGGAAAGGTTTGGCATTTATTTTTTCAAACTCTGGAATTCTTTGGAATCTTCCATCCAACTCCTAATCAGGTAGCTTCCCAGAATAGACAATGCTGCCTGCTGTGGCCAATCACAGCAAAAGTATGATTTAAACTGGTTGGGGCCATTGAATCCAAACCATGTTTTTTTTTTAATCCAAAAGCACTAATAATAATACGGAAAGATGGGCAACTGTCAAAAGTGATGAGATCCTAGAGCAGGGATAAGTAAGATGTTAGGGTATGATAGTCCCCAGCGTCGCTCAACTTTGCCATAGTTTAGCAGTATCTGGAGAATGATGGATCTCTACTGGAGCTGTTCAAAAGGATAAAGAGAAATTTAAGTAAACCAGAAAGCTCAAGCCGGGAAAAGGTAAGCCACAAAGTCTAAGTTAAACATCCCCCCCTTTCTTCTTTGCAAGCTGGCAATAAGAATCACTTTATAGGGGAGATGGGCAGCGTAAACATTTAATAAATAAATACATTCTAGGTCCTGTTGGGTCTTCCATCAGTCTCATGAATATCTGGAGATGGAGTTGGCAAACGGGCAAGCTATTGGCTGCAGGTTCATTTTCTACTCTATGTTTTTAATGCATGAAAGCAAACTATTGTGATAAATTTTGGCAATAGAAGGCAGTGAATCTGGGACCTTCTTCATACAGAAAAGGTGCACTGGCCTCACTGAAGTAAGGCTTCTCCCACTTTGCATGAGGCGCAGTGTGACCGTTCTTCTACTGTTGACTGTTGACTGTTGACTGTTCTGTTACATTCCCAGAGTTGCCTTTAAGAGAAGCTGCTAAGGCAGGGGTAGGCAACCTTGGCTCTTTTATGACTCATAAAAGAGCCAAGGTTGCCTACCCCTGCAAGGGATCTCTGGCCGAGTCACTGCTCTTGCACATTCAGTGAAGGTGAGCTAGTCTGTGAGATGCGCTGCAAATAAATTTAATAAGCAAACAAATACACAAGAGGTGCCACTGAATCATTTGGATGTTCCTGATGCCAACGTGCACATCGGCTGCTCTTCTCTTAGAGAGTCTGCCTGTTGTGCCTGTGAATCAGGAATCACATTCAGAGATGATCAATATTAAACACGGCACTAAACCCAGGTCAGGCAGCCCTGACCAGAATTTACTATACCTTCTTTTGATAAGTATAGAAAAATCGAACTGTATTTTCTCTTTCTCTCCCCTGCTACTCATGATTGCTGATTCCAAACTGTATCAGATGCAGAAGAAGTTTTTATAGGTGGCTGCTTGCCAGTTTTAGTAATCGGGATTTTAATTAGATTTTTTTTTTAAACTGCTGAGACCTAATTTATGCCCAGCGAACTGTGTACAAATTGAATATACCATTCCATTTAAAATTACTATATTTTATTCTAATTATACAGAACATATATACCTTTTCTAGAGGAAGTGTCAAACAGCAGGCTGATGCACTGATTATTTTTAATTTGCTTATAATGAACAAATGAGTTTTGTAATATGCATCTATTCTTGCTTTGAATTGATAGAGTGGTCTCCACATGAGAAAACATGTACTGCGTGTCAATATTTCTCAAATGTTTGATTGCATGTTTGTTTCTTTTTCTCTTTACCATAAAAGCAGAGCCAGCCTTCACTCTTACACCTGAAAATAGTATTCTTTGTTTTTAAAATGAATATAAACACTAGCGCTGAATATAGCACTTGTCTTCAATTCATTCATTTGTTTTCCGAATGAGTCACTCTGGAGAGTGAGAAATTGAAAGGAAGATGCAGTCTCCTCTAAAGGCAGAGCGTGAAAGGAAGAGCAATGACATGATCTGATTGTATTGGAAACACAATTACTGCTAATTTTCAAAATGTTAAGCTGGTGGTCTTCCTGAGGGCATCTATCTGTGGCAATAGAATGCTGGACTCAGTAGATCTTGATGTTGGGTTAGTAGTGATCTTTTGTCCGTTATAAATTATATGTACAGTGGAAAGAATCAGTAGCGATTTTTTTTCTAATCTAGCAGGAGTGATCTACGCATATACTGAACTGAACTCTTTGCCAGAGTGATTCACGGATGATACTTCTTGATGAATTTCTTTAAATTGGGTGCTACAGTGTATGCATTTGTGCCTTGGAGTCAACTTTGACTCCTGGTGACTGCCTGGATAGGTTCCTGCAGTTTTTTGGGTAACATTTTTGGAGACACTCTGTGAGTGAGATGGGAGGTGTCTTCTCTGCCTGCTTGGTGCCTAAGGCAGGACTAGAACTCATAGTCTCCTGGTTTGTAGTCCAGTACTTTTATCCACTGTCCCACACTGGCCTCTCAGATACTTCTGTTAGTCTGCCTAATGATAAGGGACTGTTGGGTGTTGACCTAGGCTTAGGCTGTGCAGCTTGGGTTCCTGGCCAGATCGACAAAAGGCTAAATTAAGCAGAAAGAAGCAAGACTTTAATGGCACCGGTATATTGGCATAGCTTAGTGTTCGATATCCTGTTCCATTTTGGAAAGGCACTATGTATGTTTATCACTTAAATAAACTAGATTGATTTGCTTTACACCTTGCCCTGTGCCACAATCTGTTTTAATCTAGCGCTTATGACCTGGCTGAGCCATAGGGCTAATTATATAGAAAATTTAGAAGCCCCCAAAGGCTGCGTTCACACGCTACGCAGTATTAAATCAAAACCAAGTAGACCACATGATGGCTAAGTGGAATTTGTAAACTCAGACAGACTTGGTAAACAGAAACTTGGAATATAATCAGCTTCATGATTATGTAAGTGGAAGTGTGTCCTCCACTCACCCAGGCCTTCTTTTTATATATATATATATAAAAAAATTCAGATTCCTAAAAAAAATAGACAAGCTGCAAATATTGTAATGAAGCCGCTCAATGAAATTTTGAGTAGGCTGAGGTGCCACAATGTTGGCCCTGCTGGTTGATGAGAAAGTGTTTGGATTATTTTAAACAACTATTCATCTGCTTGATCAGCTTTTCCTACCCTGGCAGCAAAGCTCTGGGAAAAGGTGTGGGAACATTTCACACATGATGAGAAAGAAAAAGCTTGCTAAGTGATTTAGATTGGCAAACTGGCCACTGGTCATGAAGTCATGAAGACCATCCAGTAGGAAACCTTGGATCCCATCAGACTTTTATAGGAACACCACCTTATTTGGAGCCAGGCCCTTGGACTTTAAAATCCCTCATTTTGACTCTGGCACACAAAATTTTCAGCAGGCATTTGGAAATTGGGCATATTAATCCTTGGAGATGCATGGACTCCAGCTGTTTTCCTTACAGATGGTGTTTGTTTGTGTATTTTAATAGCTTCACAAGGTAAAAAGAAACAAAAGTGGTGAGGATGAAATTGCATTAATTTTTTACTATGAAATCCACTAACTGCTCTATTACATATTGTCTTTAGTGCCACTGATGCACTCGTAGTCCTCAACTTATGATTATAATTGAACCCAAAATTTCTCTTGCTAAGTGAGACAGTTAAGTGAATTTTGCCCCAGGCTATGACCTTTCTGGCCACAGTCATTAAGCGAATCACTGCAGTTGTTAATTTAGTAAAACGGTTGTTAAGTGAATCAGGTTTTCCCATTAACTTTGCTCGTCAGAAGGTCCCAAAAGGCGATCCCATGACCCCGGAACACTGCAACCATCATAAATATGAGTCAGTTGCTAAGCGTCTGAATTTTGATCACATGACTGTGGGGGTGGTGCAATGGTCGTAAATGTGGAAAACGGTGATAAGTCACTTTTTCAGTACATTGTAACTTCAAACAGTCACTAAATGATAAGGTGACCAACTTTTTTACAGTGAAAAGGAGGACACAAATAAATTAAAGAAAAAAATATCGTAAATAAAAGAAACATTTTATTCATTGCAACAATAATACGGACAACTTGCATGTGCAAAGTTCGCCAGCCGGGTGTTTTGGCGCGCTCAGCAGCAATTCCTATTGGCTTTTGAAAGCCAATAGCACAGCTCATGCAAAAGTTGAAAAAAAAATCATCAAAAAAAGGTGCCGGAACACCATTCTGAGCGTTCTATGAGAGAGAAAAAAAGCCCTGCAGATTAGTCTTCAAATATCGAAAAGGAGGACATGTAGGAGGACACTTTTCAAGGGAGGACAGAACTTACAAAAGGAGGACTGTCCTCCCTAAAGGAGGACGGTTGGTCACCTTATAAATGAACTGTTGTAAGTCGAGGACAACCTGTAGTGTTATAATGTTTATTAAAAGCCTAGTCCAGGGGTAGGCAACCTTGGCTCTTTTATGACTCGTGGACTTCAACTCCCAGAATTCCTGAGCCAGCCATGCTGAGGGGAAAGGGAGAGGTTTCCAAGCTGAGCCATGCTGGCTCAGGAATTCTGGGAGTTGAAGTCCACGAGTCATAAAAGAGCCAAGGTTGCCTACCCCTGGCCTAGTCAAAGATTTTTAATTAAGTGTTAGAGGTGCAATAGCAAAGCTATGACACTTGTATCACAGGTGACACACCAGGCCGTTTTTGGTGACATGCCAGGCTTCCGGACCCTCTGGAAGCCACCTAAGAAGGCCTTGCTCTCAGACATCTCTGTGGCACCCAAAAATCATGCAAGCAATCAGCAATTTTCAGAGGCTCCAGAGGCCCTGTGAGAATAGGGCCCTCTCGTGCGACTTCCAAAAGGTCAGGAGAGGATAGTCCAGAGAAACCTCCTTTGTCCAGAATAGGGATGAAGTGACTGCCAGCAGAGTCAAGGTAGGCATTTTCTGAATTTTTGATGTGCCAAGCCCAAAAGATTTGCCATCGCTGTATTAGACTGATGTAAGTTTCTTACAGAAATATATTTATGACTTCAGCTTGGCTGGATTGCACCGTGTTCCTTACAGGGAACTCTGCTGCATTTTATTATACTGTTTCTCTTTAACATGTTAGACTCCGTAAATCTTTTTCTAAAATTGTATGCAGTTCTAATCAGCAACCATTTTATACGTAAACAATGTTTATATATAGCATGTCAGGCGGTCCATAAAATGTATTTGTTTGTTATGGGCTACCTGATGTGTTACCGTCCTAGCTTTTAGCATATTCAAAACACCTGTTTGTATCAGATGCCTCAGTGAAATCAAAACAGAACTTAGATGGGCTTCAATGCTGAAGATGCCTTTGACAAAATGCAACCTGATTCTCTGTGTGTCCCTACCCCTCCCCTGCTTTTCTGGGACCCTTTGAAGTGTTGGCTAGGCATGGGAATTTCCCACAATGTTCTAGAATGCCTATCATAACATTCTTCCAGGACATTAAAGGACCTTTGAAATGGCGGCTTCCATCCACTTAAAACTGTAAGTGTAATGGATATTGGCAACTACTTCAGAGCTCCAGGGACAGGCTTCTGTTCAAGTGTCCAACTTCCAATATATCAGTTTCTTTCAATGTGTAAATAACTTCATCCGCAACACTTATAAAGGGAAACAGTCAAGAGGGCGCACCCAGCCAGAATAATTTTGCCTTCTTTATATAGGGCTCTTTAGCTGATTTGTATTAGACATGTTTGAGTCCCCCCCCCTGTCTTTCCCAAAGGGAGGGAATGGAATTTAGACAATTCATTCCAGATGTTCATACAGAAAGTGGAAAGCTAGACTGCCTGCAAGACACATTTGGATTTTTTTTGTTATTGTTCCCTATACTATTATAATTCATTTATAAAGTGCCTACAGTTTTATAGCCCCATATATATGATGAAAGATATGATGAATCCCATGTTCACAAGCTTGAATTAATAAATTGGATAGAAGAAAACAAAGTGAGGATTGGAGCAATAGTTCCTTTTCTGGCTGGTGGTTACAGTAGTCTCAATACTCTCTGGAGATGTTGGAGAGTGAAATTCCTTGCAGCTGTTCCCCCTCTGAACAATGTTTGGCCAATTTGGTCTCTCTGTGATTGATGAGTTAGGGCATTTCATAGCTATAGACCAGGGGTCTCCAAACTTGGCAACTTTAAGACTTGTGGACTTCAACTCCCAGAATTCCTCAGTCAGACATGCTATAGGTCTTGTAACCCAAGGAGGGGATAATGGTTTGTTCCAGTTGGCTGCTATTTTTTCCTCTGCTTTCTAATTACGGTAGTCTGTTTTATATCGCAACAGGAAAATGTCAGGCTGCCTCCAGTTTCCATTTTATTCTCTCTTAAATGCTTTGCTGTAGATTTATTCTGATCATGATTGAGACTACCTGTAACAGGTATTATGAGCCACCATTCAGCATCTGACTGACCTTTTGCTCCAGCTGAACCTGTGGATTGCCAGCTTCAGGACTGTCAGCCTCAGGAATCATTAAACCATTATTCATTTGAGGCTGACAAGCCACAGGCATTTCCTGTTCAGTTGGAGCATCAATGAGGCATGAGCCCCGAGCACCGGGTCTAGACACAGGCAGCAGTGAGCAGAGCAACACTCTTCAGTGAGGCTCCTTGTTAGACAAAGGGCAAGAAATGAGTAATTGCAGCCAGCTGCTTGCAGACAGATTTATATAGCTTTGCTTTCAGTCTTTGTTAGAAACAACCGTTTCAATTTTGAGTTTGTGACTCTTGTTCCTGTGCCTGCTTACTGTTGAAATCTTGATTATTGGACTAGCTGATTGCCTGACTTGGTACTCTGACTCCTGGAATGAATTTGGACCACTCTATTGCTGCTTGAACTTCAAACAGAGTTATTCAAGCAAGCTCCCTTTGCACAGATCTTGGTTTTCAATTTTGTCTACTATTATCTGCTTAACTCCTTAGCAACTGTGTTTGTATCTGCAACAGAACATCAGTGATGATTGGCTTGCAGTTGCTATCCAGATCTATATATCTTCCTCAAAAAATGTGAGAATTTTTCTCTAAGATCCTACAGAACAGTACTCATATAGCCTAACTGTTTGATGAGGAATATAATCATTGAAGTTTTCTTTTTAAAATTGCTACATCTCAACACCCCAAATCTTAGTTCCTACCGGTAGATCTCTTCAACAAAGACTGGTTAGAATTGGATGTGGATCTCCACAGCTCTCTCTTATTGGGGCAAATATTGGCCAGTTGTGTGTTACATCACACAAAGCCATAATCTTGGGCCTAGTGTGATATATGAACTCTGCCATTGTAGTCTGTAATCTGTGGTTTATATCTCAGTGCAGAGGCAGGTGTGTGGTGTGGTAGTTCTTTTTATCTTAATAGAATAACAGAGTTGGAAAGGATCTTGAAGTCCAAGTTCCTGCTCAGACAGAAAACCCTATTTTGTTTCAAATGGTTATCTAATCTCTTCTTAAAAACCTCCAGTGTTGGATCATCCACATCTTCTGGAGGCAATTGTTCCACTGATCATCCACATCTTCTGGAGGCAATTGTTCCACTGATTGTTCTGTAAAAAAAAAATTCTCCTGATGGCTGCTGTGGGTATGATCCATGTGGATATCACCATGTGGGCAGGACTGATATTTTCTTCTGTATGATAGATTTGTAAAGCTTAACAGATGCAGCTATTTTCAGTTCTGTTTTAATAACCATAGCTACAGAAAACTGATGCTATATGTAGCGGTGTGAATATTTACGAGTTTCCTAGGGTTACCCCCAGTTGTATTGGCTGCCAGGAAGTTTTTGGGTACAATTCAAGGTTATGATCTATGTCAGGGGTAGTCAACCTTGGCTCTTTTATGACTCGTGGACTTCAACTCCCAGAAGTCCACGAGTCATAAAAGAGCCAAGGTTGACTACCCCTGATCTATGTGGTCTCTCATGGGATAAAGTCTACCTATCTCCATGTGATGAAATGTACTGAGGAGATGGGGTGCATTCCAAAGGAGTAGGAGGCAATTCAGCCCAGATATTCTGTGATAGAGGTGAAGACAGCCTCTCCCTAATAATTCACCGTATATACATGCAATTCTTGATTTATGACCCAATTGAGCCAAAATCTAGGTTGCTAAACAAGGCAGCTAAGTGAGTTTTGTCTCATTTTATCTCTTTTGCCAAGGTTCTTAAGCAAATCACTGCAGTTAAGTGAATCATTTGGTCATTACGCAAATCTGGCTTCCCCTGTTGATTTGCTTGTTGGAAACTGGCTGAGAAGGTTACAAATGGTGATCACATGACCCTGGGACACTGCAACTGGCATAAATACATGCCAGTTGCCAAACACCTGAATTTTGATCACATGTCTGTGGGGTGTGTGGCAACGGTCATAAGCAGTGCTTTTTTTGTAAATAAAAAAAAAAAAAAAGGTGCCGGAACTCACACACTTCATACAACCCGCCTTGCCTACCCTACAAGGTTCCATCCAAAACAGGTGCTGGAACTCCGTTCTGGACGTTCTATGACAAAAAAAAGCCCTGGTCATAAGTGTGGGAACCAGTCATAAGTCACTTTTTGCAATGCTGTTGTAACTTCAAATGGTCACTAAACAAAGGGTTGTAAGTCAACTTCCTGTAGTAGATGCAGATAGTAGAGTCCTCAAGGTTTTGTCTATAGATGTGAAACAAACTCAGCTTGGAAGAATTGCCATATGTCATTCTTGGGCTTGGGCCCGACATTGCAATCATTTCTGCCCATCCCACAAGATCCAGCAGGGCAAGCACGCTCTGTGTCTCTTCTCTGAAACAAGGCCATTTTATGGGACTGAAGAAACACATCTTCTCTGTTGATGTGGCTGCCCTGTTGATGTAGCATTCTCCCTGAGATTTGGTCGCCCTGGATCTTGCTGGCCTTTAGTGAGGGGCTGTAAACCAAGCTCTTCCTTTAGGTCTTAGGCTGAGGAATTAAATGCACTCATTTTGTAAGGATCATGTGTTTCTTTTTTTAAAATCTTGTTACCTTTTGTTTACTTGTTTTTAAAACGATAGCTGCTATTGTCAGTTGGGCAGCCGTCTAAATTAATTAACTAAATAACGCACTCTTAAAAAAAACCAACACCTTTCACCACAAAAGTTAGTTGGTGCAGTCTTTGAGACATAAGAATACATAAGGACACATAGTTCCAAAGTCAAACATTTCCACCACTATTGAGTATACTCTTTTTTAAAAAAAAAAAAATGATTAAAACAATCTAATACTTAGAAAGGATGGGCAATTTATCTGCCTCATTCCAAGTGTTGGCAATGTAGCTGTTTTGGCGATTAACAAGAGACATAACATAGGCTGAGAGAAGTGGATGCCCGTTGGGGAGACATCAATTGGACATGCTTTGTCCGTTTCCCTAATTCAGTACTGTACTTACTGAGAGATGGAATAGGGAGAACAAACACGAATTTCTCACAGGGAATTGTCAGGAAAGGTCCTGTCTCTCTAGCTGCCCAAGAGAAATGATCAGAGAGATGCAGAGCCTGTACATGATGGAAGGGGTGGTCCTGCAGTGGACCACATTGGGCTGCCCCTGAAGAACATTTGTTAACTTCAACTGGTGCAGAATGCAACTGCATAAGTAGTAAATGGCGCCAGATATATGGCAGATGTAACACAACTACTGAACAAGCTGTATTAGTTACTGATACATTTATGGGTACACTTCAAGGTACTGGTTGTCAACTTTAAAGCCCTCTATGGCTTGGGACAGGGTTACCTGGGGGGCTGTCTTTTTCCAAGAGTCTGTACCCGTCCAATTCGATTTAGCAGATTGGGCATGCTGCGGATCCCATCAGCCAAAGAGCATTGGCTGGAGGAGACTAGAAGATGGGCCTTTTCTGCAGTAGCCCCTGCTCTGTGGAAGACCTTTGCCTCAGAGATTAGAATGACCCCAGCCCTGTTGGCCTTTTGTAAAGCTTTAAAAACTTGTGTGACTGTGTTTCTGAGCCTGGGGAGCTGAAAGCGTTAACGTCCCTGTTTCTTGACTTTACTATTAAGTGGCTAATTATCTCAGTTGCTGTGTATAGTTTGGATGTTTTTATTTTTAAATGCTTTTTATTGTTTCGTTTTTGTAATTTTGGAATTGTAAGCCACCTAGAATCATTGATTGAGATGGGTGGCTAGAGAAATTGAATAAATAAAATCCAGCAGGTCACTGATTTCTGGAGGCTTCTCCTCCCTACAACAAGGGAGGGTCCCTTCTGTTTTCCCATGGAAAGATAACTATTCACCTTGATCCAGCTTCAGAAGACTAGTATGTATTGGGAGGCTCCATTTTGAGGATGCAGTAAATTGGCTGTCTTGGAGCTAGGGCAAGTTAACTATGTGGATGAGCACTTCATAAGAAGAAATGCAACTTGCAAAGGACCCATAATTTGCTCTCCTCTTGCATGGACAGATTCAGTTGTGCAATGTATTCAAGCCAGAGTTTTGGTTGGCCAGGATTATAAAAAGTTGTTCGAATGTCAGTTGTTAAAATTAATAACATTTACAATATTCACAAAATAAACTGCAATTTACCCTATAAATCATATTTCCTATTGAATGCAAGACAAACCTGATTTTTTTTGGGTGGGATATAAAGAAATGGTCTGAGATGCGCTCCACACAATCTGCAATTTTTAAAAACAAGCATTTGAAAAGAAGCCACTGAGAAAACGAGGAGTGAATATTTTTGCCTGGTGGTTGAACACTGAGCCGTGTTCCCATATATCCTCAATGCAGAAGGTTATTTATAGCCATGACGGCATGAATGTCCTTGCTTAATGCAGTTAAGCCCCATGAACACTCCCGGAGCTGATGTGGCTTCTCAACACACTCTGCTGGTGACTGAATGCTTTGCTACCCTCAGCATCTCCTGCAGGAGTTCAATACTGAGCCACTCCTGGGGC
This sequence comes from Protobothrops mucrosquamatus, assembly GCF_001527695.2. Lineage (NCBI taxonomy): Eukaryota > Metazoa > Chordata > Lepidosauria > Squamata > Viperidae > Protobothrops > Protobothrops mucrosquamatus. The sequence continues at coordinate 305,575 of NW_015386361.1, read as the reverse complement.
CCAAATATATTCTCCAACTTGATGCAGTGGCCAAAGGGAAATTATCTGATGCTGAGTCAGTTAATCTTTCACCCTTTTCTTTTGCAATCGACTGGGCATTTTGAACAGTTGTTTGCTGAAGCTGCTCTACCATCAGCCTGGGTCTAGGCTTTGGGCTCGGTGTGTCAAAAATTTAGAAAAAGCCTAACTTGACTCTGCTGACATTTCACTCTCCCTCCAACAAAAGATAAACGTTTTTCCATCTCCCCCATCTACGTTACCCTGAACAGTGATACTTTAGTGGCAGCACTGAGGCTAGGCCTGAAGATGAGGCCTGGTTCTCAACTGCAGCCTAGTATAATTGCTGCCTCACAAAAACTCCATTCCCCAGGATCTTCTGCACACTTCTTAACTTTCGCAGTGTTTTCTTTCTGTTGACAGGCCCCCGAGGCCTATTTAAGACCTCTCTGGGTTACACAAGCCTTTGCTTTTGAATTGGTTTAAGACGGGGTAGGCAACTTTGGCTCTTTTATGACTCGTGGACTTCAACTCCCAGAATTCCTGAGCCAGCCATGCTCAGGCTGGCTGGCTCAGAAATTCTGGGAGTTGAAGTTCACGAGTCATAAAAGAGCCAAGTTGCCTACCCCTGGTTTAAGAGAATGCTCTTCCACAACCCCTGCAGCCTGTGAAAACCATGCAAAACATGCCCTACTTTCACCTGATCTTTGGAGGCTCTGAAGGCAGTACAAGAGCACAACTTTCTTGTGCCACTTACAGAAGGTCCCGAGGCAGTGCAAGAGCACACCCCATTCTCACGTGGCCTCACTGTGCAAGAATCATAAGCTCTGGTGGCACACTGTGCAAGAATCATAAGCCCTGGTGGCACAGGCTAACTCACTACCCCCCAGCCAGCAGTTCGATTCTCACCGACTCAAAATTGACTCAGCCTTCCATCCTTCTGAGGTTGGTAAAATGAGGACCCAGATTGTTGGGGGGCGATATGCAAAGAATGCTTCTATTGTAAATCACCCAGAGAGGGCTATAGGGTGGCATACATGTTTAAATGCTATTGCTATTGCTAAGAACAGGGTGTGCTTTTAAGAATAGTTGTCAGGTGTTGGTGAATGCTGGAGTATCATCCTAAACAGGGCATGCCATTTTAGACACACGTCATAGCTTCACTATCACTGTTCTAGGGCAACGTGCCTAGTCCCACTGGCATGGTCAGCAGAGAAAGATGTTGGGAATTTCAGTTAGCAGTACCTGCAGGATCATTAGTTCCCAATGGATGCTCCAAGGCTTCCACTTAAGATAATGGGATGTTATGGAGGCTTGTAGATAGTGGTGGGATTCAAGTATGTGAACAACCGGTTCTCTGTGTGGATGCTCCTTCCAGAAGTCCATTCTGGGCCTGGGTTCTCCGAAGTGGTGCGAACAGGCTGAATCCCACCACTGATTGTAGAGTCATAATCCCCCTCACTGCTCTGTTTTCAAACCAGATGGTTTTGTTTTCGGTATCATTGTTTTCATCTTGGTCTGCAGTCTAAATCATCTCCTTCCCTGTGAAAGAGTCTCTGGGAGATTGGGGGAAGAGTGGCTCTAATGGAGGATATATTTAACACTCTGACCTACCATGTAGATTTCTCCGTGCAAAAGGTATGTTTTCTTGCATTGTTTTCTACAGAGCTGTGGTGGTTATTGCATGCAGCAGTAATTTAAAAGTTGGCTACGCAGACTCAATTCTTTTATTAAGTCCCATGAGCTGTCTCAGTGGATTCAACTTGAAGGAAGTTGCCCTCAGTTGGCTGAATAAATTTTGCTCTTTGATTGTACGGTAAAAATGATTAATGAATCATGAGCATGAGCCAGTTTTGGCTACCAATGTGGTTAAGCCCACAGCGCAACTAGCCCACTTAAATGACGAGATTATGGCTCTGTGGTAATTGACCACAGACTATAATACTTTACACTTCTGGCCTCTTCAATCTAACGTTGGAAGTGCCCAATAGTCAATGCTTGGCTTACCTGCTTTATTTCTGCTTTTATTTTAATTGGTATGTTTTAAGCCTCTGAGCACTTCCTTAATCAACTAGCTAATGTCCCTTAGTCATACAATGTCATGTCAAGCCAATTTGGTGAAATGGTTAAACTGTTGGATAGGCACCAGGGAAAGCCAACAACTAGTCCACTCCCAGCCATTAAATAGACCAGGCATTGTTTCACAATTCAATCAAATTCAAAGGGTGACTCGTTATGGGGGAAATACGAGGGAACAATGTGTTAACCACCTTGAACACTTGAATGAAACAGCAAGTAAATAATTGCCTCATGTTTGATGGAGAATGTCTCTGTGTATCTTGCTTTAGCTTTGTTGGCACACTTGTGAGAGCAGCCTTTGGATAATAAGTCTTTAAACCAATGTGGCAGATGTGCTAGGTCAGTGATGGCAAACCTTTTAGAGACAGAGTGCCCCAAAACTGGCCCCGCCCCTGCCCTGCCCCCACCCCGCCTGCCCGCAGGGCCACTCACCGCCTCCAGGGCCCACTCACCCAGGCAGCGCAGCAGCGCCATGGCGGCCACGCCCTCTGCCCGCACCCCGCAGCATCAACTGTGCACGATGGGGTGTGAGGGCAGAGTCTTGTCTATGATGCCTGGCTGCCATGTCGTTGGCTGCGCTGCTCCATGTGGGCCACGCTCAGGGACGACTCTCCTCCAGGGGGGCTGCGGGGGGAGGCAAGGCTGGGGCAACGGCACATGTGCCCACAGAAAGGGCTCCGAGTGCCACCTCTGGCACCTGTGCCATAGGTTCGCCACCACTGTGCTAGGTCCTTGTGCAAAACATCTCTTTGTCAATATTGTTGATCGATGGATGGCAAAGCCAAGAAAATTAGGAATGATTAGATTTCTTCTTCTCTGGTTGGTGATGAGTTTATCTTTCTCTGAAAGCTATCTAAAGAGACAGAGAAAGAAGGTAAAGGTTTATGCATGTTTGTGTGTGCGCGATGTGTGCAATTCTATTAGAATTGCAAATTGAATTCAGAATGGCATAATTAATAGAGTTTAGCTAATATGCTTCATACAAAAGTGATAGATGTAAAAAGAGATGCATTGCCCTCTTGTGATTTTTGAATTCTACTGCTAAGAACCTTCTGGTGTGACTGTCTCAGATTGCCATCTGAAGCTGCCAAGCATGCATTTGTAAACAGCTCTGTAAGAGTTTAATTTCAATCTTTCTTAACTAATGAAATACTGAAGTGTCTTGGTTGCTTTCAAGTCCTCAAGTGCTTTACTGGCTGCAACCCAACTAGGTTCCATGCCCCCCCCCACCTTTTTTTTTGTCTGCAAAAGTTCACTATATGATGGAAAGTGCCTTTTGAGATTTGTGGAAATGGCTTTGTGTTAACAGTTATAAAATTTGTTTGATGGAGGTTTTAAAGGTATGATTTTGACAGCTGATGATGATATTAAAAGCATGTCAGTGAGAGTTTGAGGGGGTTCTGGGTGTCAAGCAGGATGAAGCCATTACACGGATGCAACTCACACTATTTCACATGGGTGAGAATATTCACCTGAAAAATTATTTGTTTTTCCCCCCCAGAATAATAACTGAATGTGTGGCTGCTTTATCTTTTGGTTTCACTGAAACCTTATGATCCTTTGGAAATATGCCAACCACTGCATTATACTACTGAGAACAGTTGAGCCCTCAGGGTGAATTTGAGAGAAGAGGTTCTAATGGATTTCTTTCTTCTTTCTTTAGCAAATGCCAGGGCCAAATTTTAAGTTGCCAAAACAAACAAACAAACAGACAAAACAAAATAGAAAAAGAAAAAAGAAGCTGTATTTTTTGCAATAGTGTGAATTAAAAAAAAATCACAATAAATTAAAATGTCCAGGCTTACAATGGCTTTAACAAGAAAAACCAAATAGTTCATCCAAGAATGAAATAAAGAACAAGCAACTACGCTACAGGCACAAATCCCAATAAAAATAACATTACACAAATGCAGTATGACCTGGAAAGAAGCATCTTTAAAAGCTAGTCTTTGCAACGAACAGTGGAAATCCCAGTATCTCGAGAGTTGTTTCATATCATTTGTCATTCTGCATGGTATGTTCCAGCGTTTTTGTATTTTTATAGAATATCTGAACTATCTCCCTTGCTGAGACATCTAATTGTGCAACACTTGTGTTTATACAGTAGTAAGAACAGATTGCATTTGATTCCACAGACGAATTAGTGGGAAGAACTACAGACTGGCATTGAAGCTCTAACTTTCTAACCCTCTTTTGTAGATATCTACAAATCTTAAAGAAAACGAATGAGAATTGGTGTGTGACAACTGCTGGAGGATTTGGTTATAGTTTATTTTTCCCTATGAGCTACCAATCTTCTCATGATAAAGATTAGTGGCATAAGGCGAGCAATTTATATCTATAGTGGGCTATACAACTTTGGTAGAAATACGTTTGAGGCTGCATTGGCAATAGACAACACTGGGGTCAAAAGATGGGTAGAGTCTGTTCTCTCTTCCTACTATCCCCATCCTTTTCTCCATCTTCTTTCCACCCATTAAGTCCCTGGAACAGGACAAGATTTCTCTTGCCAAAGATCTGAATTAATTTGTAGCGTAGGGCTTTTGAGGTAAGGCCAAGGACTGCCTATGTTCCTCAGAATGGAGGCTGCCTGCCCTCAGAATGGGGTGTTTTTTCCTCCAGATTATTTTCTTCATGAAAATAAGGGGTGGGGGATGACCCCCCCTCTTTTCTTTGGCCATGGGGTTTCTAGGAGCTCTGCTATAAATTAGATTGGTAAGTTGGGGGGAAACCAGAAAATGGCAACAACCTGCTATTTCTGTATGGGAACTAGGAAAACCATTTATGAAGTTCATGAACGTGTTAAACCAATTCTGAACTCTCCCACTAGCTCACAGTCCTACAAGAATGGAGTTCCTAATCCTTGTTACCCCAAGTGTTGCACTTTTTATTGTGCATTTCAGCATTACTAATTTATAATGATAGCCAAATGTCACTGTAGCAATACAAAGTTTGTTTTCCTTAGCGACATCCCATAGAGCGGCTGGATGATATTATAAATTGCTAGTGTGGGCAGCACATCCTTTTCATAACAGTTTGTGTGCTGGCTGAGATTTTCTAATCATTTCACGTTGTTTATCCTGATGGATGCAAAAAGCAAGCAGAGTTTGCTTTTCCTGTTTGATTGTCGCTAGACCTTTGCATGGTTGGTGACCATCCGAGGTGGAAGGAGACAAAAGCTGAACGGGAAACAGACTTGTGGTAAAGCTTTGCTGAACCTGCATTGTGACACATGCATGTCAGTGGCCTGTTTGACTCACTTCCTCTTGTGTGACAGTCCCTCCCAACCACAGCAATTATGGCTTTGGGATGTACTTGTGCTTTTGACATCTTACCTTTTGGTAGAGGACAATATGACCAGACAGTCCAAAACCTTAAGAAGACGGGAGAAGAGGAACCACACTCACGGTCATTTTCTGTCGATTTCTTTTTTTATAGTCCTCCTCCTCCTCCTCCTCCTCCTCCTCCTGAGGGATCACCTAAAAGAAAGAAGGCTATTCCTGTGTCCCACCTTTGTGATTCCATTTCCTCTCCTTCGATGTCGACTCTGTTGTGTGAATATTGTTACTTTTGAACTTGGAGAAGAGACTACATCCTATATTCCCATTCGCAATTCCTAATTGAGATGGCATGGCAAAATTGAATTTTGCCATGCCATCACTGAAATAAAACCCATTGCCTCTGTAGCAATCCTCTTCACCGTCAACTGAGATCTAGTTTATGCCTAGCAGCCAAAGGAACTAAGGCACTACCTGTATTCTGTAATCGATGGCAGGTGATTTCTGTTTAATCAACTGATCTTAAGGAAGGGTAAGGATAATTAAAGTAATCAATGAGGATGATGTCTGTAGCATAGTTGTCTCCAATAAAAAAATAATTGGATCCTTCAGGACTTAACTATAATGAAGTCTCATGGCAGTGCATGTTTGTGTTACTGGGAGGATTGAGTGAAGAACGCAGGGACCAAGAGGACCTGTGTGTGGTTGAAGATGGAAAGCCAAAGTTGAGAATAGCAGAGAGAGAAAGGTAATTGGACCAAATAGTTTAGGAAAGAGAAATGAAGCAAAACAACTTATCAGCTGCTGCCAATTCAATGATTTCAAGGGCTGATTGCGGAAGTGATCATGAAGTGGTCCTTATTCATGATGGCAATGAGGGTGCTTACCGCAAGGAGGTAGAGGGATTGGTGAACTAGTGTAAGGAAAACAGCCTAGTTTTAAATACCGGAAAAACCAAAGAGATCATTGTCGATTTCAGAAAAGGCAGGCACAGCCACACTTCTCTGTGCATTAATGATTCACCTGTGGAGATGGTTACCAGCATCAAATTCCTGGGAGTGCAGCTAACAAGTAGGCTGGCTTGGTCGCTCAACAGCGAGACACTGGTGAAGCGGGCACAGCAGCGCCTGCATTTTCTGCGTCGCATGAGAAAAGCACAGCTTCCTTCTCCTATCCTTACCCTTTCTAAAGGGGGACGATTGAGAGCATCCTGTCATATAGCATCACAGTCTGGTTTGGAAGCATCACTGCTTCAGACAGGAAGGCGGTGCAGAGAGTGGTGAGAATGGCTGAAAAGATCATTGGCAGCTCCCTCCCTCCCATCCAGGACATAGCACAGAAGCATTGCTTGAGCAGAGTCCATAAGATTATCTGGGACACTACACATCCTCTTCACGTCCTGTTTTCCTTGCTACCTTCTGGGAGGAGGCTTTGTGGTATCAGAAGCAGAACATCCAGATTCAGCCATAGTTTCATTCCATATAGCATTAACCTTGTGAACTCTCAAGCTTCCTCCTTCCATTATATATTCAAGATGGACAGTATTTAATATTTATTTGTTACATATATATAGGGGTGTGGGTCTATAATATGTTGCACATAGTATGTTTAGGTGTGTGTCATGTATGTGTTTCATTTTGAGAGCGGGCAACTAAATTTCATTTTTGATGGGTGCCGCTGTGCCCACAGTAAAAAATGACAATAAAGTTTATCTCATCTCATCTCTTATCATCTCATCTCATCTTATGTGCAAACTCCAAGCCAAGTTAAAGCAGGTTATCCTAGAGATGATTTAGCCATCTGGTCAATAAGAGTTGATATTGACTTGATGAAACATAAGCAATAATGAAATCTGAGACAGAAAACAGTTATTTTCAAGAACTAAATATGAGAAAGAAGCATTACTTACCATGAAATACATCATTGTCTCCTGGCCTCTTAATATCAATTACTACATATCTGGGAACTCAACTTTGTTAATGTATTTACTGTTGAAAGTTCTCAATTTACAGTGGGGCCATAGAATATTTCAGATTTCTGCTGGAATTTTTACCCTGGAGGGGAACATTCATCATTAGCATTTCCTTTAAGCCAACAACTGAGGTTTTTCTTCTGGTGAAAAAGAAACCAAGGTAAAGATAATTTTATTTATATCTTATGTTTCTAGACCTCCCCATCTCCCTCAATGATGGTATTGAAAATAAATTTTATGTGGAATGGTAAAAAATGCTTTCTGAAGAAAATGCTGGGGGAAACTTGATAACAACGATGGCTCTTATTTCAGAACACCCAATCACAATTGGGGGAGATGTACCTTATAATAATAATAATAATAATAATAATAATAATAATAATAATAATAATAATAATAATAATAATAATAATAATAATAACAACAACAACAACAACAACAATAATAATAATAATAATAATAATAATAATAATAATAATAATAATAATAATAATAAAAAAAAAAAAAAATTGGAAGGGACCTTGTAGGTCATCTAATCCAATCCCCTGCTCAGGCAGGAAACCCTATACCATTTCAGACAAATGGCTGTCCAGTCTCTTCTTAAAAACTTCCAGTGTTGGAGCATTCACCGCTTCTGGAGGCAGGTTGTTCCACTGGTTAATTGTTCTGTCAGGAAGTTTCTCCTTAGTTCTAGGTTGCTTCTCTCCTTGATTCTCTTTGATCTTATGGGATACCAACAAGGGAATTAGTTGATCCACTCAACTAACCTGAAGAGAATAAACGTATCCCCAAATAGACCCTGTCTTGCATAGGGATAAATGTGCAAATTATACCTATCATGGGAAACCCCAAAACTCAGTTGTCCTATTTTGCCCGGTTAGTTGTCTAAGACAAAGAGTTAGAGAGAAAGAATGGATAAAAAAAAGAAATCCTCTTTGTTTTATACTTGATTACTGATGCTTGGCAACACAAACACACACTTCCAAATGCACACTAGCTACAGTACCCAAATCATGCCCTGACAGTCCTCTTGCCACCTGCTTGAAGGGCTTATAGAATATCATGTTTTGTGGCCAAGGACTTTATTCCCAACATACAGCCTTTATTCAACGTGATTGTGTGCTGCCAAATGGGTAAGGGGGCTGCCTGGGTTAAATGTGCCCTGTCAGTTTGAAGAGTTGTCAGTCCCATGGAAAAAAGTTACACTTATCACAGAGTGTGGGGCATGGAATAAAGGAAGGTTTCAGGTGAACATAAGGAAAAGCTTTCAAACGTAAGAACGAATGAATAGTGGAACTGATTCTCCAGGGAGGGGTAAGTTTTAAATGCTCTAACTGTTTTAAAATCTGCCTTCATCTGTCAAGGGCAATCATAAATCAGGACAAATACTAAAGAAACTGAAATGGGATTCATCATGAATCATGTTGAAGAGAGTTCTTTAAATAAAAATAAAGACATTAAGTTCACTGAGTTTTCATGGGAGTTTGTTTTTGGCTTTCAGAGCCAATGTTACTAGTCAAGTGTCAGAAAACCAAGTTGGGAGCTTCTGGCAATTCCTTCTTGATCATTTACATGTCAATTTCATCATTCTTGTTATTACAAATGGGTTACACTTTAAGTGTTCCCCCCCCCCAGTAATTTCTGAAATATCGTTATCAGTTACATAAAATGCCACAGCACAAAACACATCTCTATATAGTTGACAGAAGGAAAAAGAAAGGGCTGTTTTATGAAGCTATGGACTGTAATGTATATGAAATATCTAAGATGATAACAATAATAGAAGTAAACATTACCAGCATTGCCTCACCTCAAACATGAAGAGAGGGAATTTGTGATCTCCTAGATCTGTGTTGGACTACAACTCCCATCACATTGAACAGGTGATTTTGACTGATAGAACTTAAGAGTCCAACAATCTCTGGCAACATAATTTCCTGGTAGAGAACCCAGCTGTTGCAAAGGGCAGCATTAGGATGATCATTCCCAGCTGGTAGGAGCTGTACTTAGATGGGGCAGCTTTCTATGCTATGACGACCACTAAAAGATACGAAGTCAGTAATAAGGATCTTCCTTCCCTAAGTTATATCTTGGATTGCTACTTAATGTAATTATAGTTAGCAAAGTTATTTCCAAAATGTTTCCCTTGCCAGCAGGCTTTCATTACAATATATAAATTGATTTACTGCTCCCATTAAGTCAGGCACTTCATGAAACAACTGACTGATATACAGGTGAAACTCGAAAAATTAGAATATCGTGCAAAAGTTCATTTATTTCAGTAATGCAACTTAAAAGGTGAACCTAATATATGAGATAGACTCATTACATGCAAAGCAAGATAGTTCAAGCCGTGATGTGTCATAACTGTGATGATTATGGCTTACAGCTCATGAAAACCCCAAATCCACAATCTCAGAAAANTCTCCTGTTATACTGGTCTGTCAGGTTTTGGAATTCTTCTGCCCTCTTCTCCTTGGTGTGAGTGCCAGTAAAAGACAGCTAAAGAAAAAAATATCAGGAGGAGGAGGAGGAGGAGGAGGAGGAGGACTCCCTAGTGGATTTTCTTTCTTCCGATAAGGACACAGGGTGGAAACACTAAGGTAAAGGAGAGGAAGCTACATGACTCTGTTGTGTGAATATTGTTACTTTTGAACTTGGAGAAGAGACTACATCCTATATTCCCATTCGCAATTCCTAATTGAGATGGCATGGCAAAATTGAATTTTGCCATGCCATCACTGAAATAAAACCCATTGCCTCTGTAGCAATCCTCTTCACCGTCAACTGAGATCTAGTTTATGCCTAGCAGCCAAAGGAACTAAGGCACTACCTGTATTCTGTAATCGATGGCAGGTGATTTCTGTTTAATCAACTGATCTTAAGGAAGGGTAAGGATAATTAAAGTAATCAATGAGGATGATGTCTGTAGCATAGTTGTCTCCAATAAAAAAATAATTGGATCCTTCAGGACTTAACTATAATGAAGTCTCATGGCAGTGCATGTTTGTGTGTTACTGGGAGGATTGAGTGAAGAACGCAGGGACCAAGAGGACCTGTGTGTGGTTGAAGATGGAAAGCCAAAGTTGAGAATAGCAGAGAGAGAAAGGTAATTGGACCAAATAGTTTAGGAAAGAGAAATGAAGCAAAACAACTTATCAGCTGCTGCCAATTCAATGATTTCAAGGGCTGATTGTGGAAGTGATCATGAAGTGGTCCTTATTCATGATGGCAATGAGGGTGCTTACCGCAAGGAGGTAGAGGGATTGGTGAACTAGTGTAAGGAAAACAGCCTAGTTTTAAATACCGGAAAAACCAAAGAGATCATTGTCGATTTCAGAAAAGGCAGGCACAGCCACACTTCTCTGTGCATTAATGATTCACCTGTGGAGATGGTTACCAGCATCAAATTCCTGGGAGTGCAGCTAACAAGTAGGCTGGCTTGGTCGCTCAACAGCGAGACACTGGTGAAGCGGGCACAGCAGCACCTGCATTTTCTGCGTCGCATGAGAAAAGCACAGCTTCCTTCTCCTATCCTTACCCTTTCTACAGGGGGACGATTGAGAGTATCCTGTCATATAGCATCACAGTCTGGTTTGGAAGCATCACTGCTTCAGACAGGAAGGCGGTGCAGAGAGTGGTGAGAATGGCTGAAAAGATCACTGGCAGTTCCCTCCCTCCCATCCAGGACATAGTACAGAAGCATTGCTTGAGCAGAGTCCATAAGATTATCTGGGACACTACACATCCTCTTCACAACCTGTTTTCCTTGCTACCTTCTGGGAGGAGGCTTTGTGGTATCAGAAGCAGAACATCCAGATTCAGCCATAGTTTCATTCCATACAGCATTAACCTTGTGAACTCTCAAGCTTCCTCCTTCCATTATATATTCAAGATGGACAGTATTTAATATTTATTTGTTACATATATATAGGGGTGTGGGTCTATAATATGTTGTATATAGTATGTTTAGGTGTGTGTCATGTATGTGTTTCATTTTGAGAGTGGGCAACTAAATTTCATTTTTGATGGGTGCCGCTGTGCCCACAGTAAAAAATGGCAATAAAGTTTATCTCATCTCATCTCTTATCATCTCATCTCATCTTATGTGCAAACTCCAAGCCAAGTTAAAGCAGGTTATCCTAGAGATGATTTAGCCATCTGGTCAATAAGAGTTGATATTGACTTGATGAAACATAAAGCAATAATGAAATCTGAGACAGAAAACAGTTATTTTCAAGAACTAAATATGAGAAAGAAGCATTACTTACCATGAAATACATCATTGTTTCCTGGCCTCTTAATATCAATTACTACATACCTGGGAACTCAATTTTGTTAATGTATTTACTGTTGAAAGTTCTCAATTTACAGTGGGGCCATAGAATATTTCAGATTTCTGTTGGAATTTTTACCCTGGAGGGGAACATTCATCATTAGCATTTCGTTTAAGCCAACAACTGAGGTTTTTCTTCTGGTGAAAAAGAAACCAAGGTAAAGATAATTTTATTTATATCTTGTGTTTCTAGACTTCCCCATCTCCCTCAATGATGGTATTGAAAATAAATTTTATGTGGAATGGTAAAAAATGCTTTCTGAAGAAAATGCTGGGGGAAACTTGATAACAACGATGGCTCTTATTTCAGAACACCCAATCACAATTGGGGGAGATGTACCTTATAATAATAATAATAATAATAATAATAATAATAATAATAATAATAATAATAATAATAATAATAATAATAATAATAATAATAATAATAATAATAAAAATACATAAATAAATTGGAAGGGACCTTGTAGGTCATCTAATCCAATCCCCTGCTCAGGCAGGAAACCCTATACCATTACAGACAAATGACTGTCCAGTTTCTTCTTGAAAACTTCCAGTGTTGGAGCATTCACCGCTTCTGGAGGCAGGTTGTTCCACTGGTTAATTGTTCTAACTGTCAGGAAGTTTCTCCTTAGTTCTAGGTTGCTTCTCTCCTTGATTCTCTTTGATCTTATGGGATACCAACAAGGGAATTAGTTGATCCACTCAACTAACCTGAAAAGAATAAACTTATCCCCAAATAGACCCTGTCTTGCATAGGGATAAATGTGCAAATTATACTTATCGTGGGAAACCCCAAAACTCAGTTGTCCTATTTTGCCCGGTGAGTTGTCTAAGACAAAGAGTTAGAGAGAAAGAATGGATAAAAAAAGAAATCCTCTTTGTTTTATACTTGATTACTGATGCCTGGCAACACAAACACACACTTCCAAATGCACACTAGCTACAGTACCCAAATCATGCCCTGACAGTCCTCTTGCTGCCTGCTTGAAGGGCTTATAGAATATCATGGTTTGTGGCCGAGGACTTTATTCCCAACATACAGCCTTTATTCAACATGATTGTGTGCTGCCAAATGGGTAAGGGGGCTGCCTGGGTTAAATGTGCCCTGTCAGTTTGAAGAGTTGTCAGTCCCATGGAAAAAAGTTACACTTATCACATGGGGCATGGAATAAAGGAAGGTTTCAGGTGAACATAAGGAAAAGCTTTCAAACGTAAGAACGAATGAATAGTGGAACTGATTCTCCAGGGAGGGGTAAGTTTTAAATGCTCTAACTGTTTTAAAATCTGCCTTCATCTGTCAAGGGCAATCATAAATCAGGACAAATACTAAAGAAACTGAAATGGGATTCATCATGAATCATGTTGAAGAGAGTTCTTTAAATAAAAATAAAGACATTTAAGTTCACTGAGTTTTCATGGGAGTTTGTTTTTGGCTTTCAGAGCCAATGTTACTAGTCAAGTGTCAGAAAACCAAGTTGGGAGCTTCTGGCAATTCCTTCTTGATCATTTACATGTCAATTTCATCATTCTTGTTATTACAAATGGGTTACACTTTAAGTGTTCCCCCCCCCCCCAGTAATTTCTGAAATATCGTATCAGTTACATAAAATGCCACAGCACAAAACACATCTCTATATAGTTGACAGAAGGAAAAAGAAAGGGCTGTTTTATGAAGCTATGGACTGTAATGTATATGAAATATCTAAGATGATAACAATAATAGAAGTAAACATTAACAGCATTGCCTCACCTCAAACATGAAGAGGGAATTTGTGGTCTCCTAGATCTGTGTTGGACTACAACTCCCATCACGTTGAACAGGTGATTTTGACTGATAGAACTTAAAAGTCCAACAATCTCTGGCAACATAATTTCCTGGTAGAGAACTCAGCTGTTGCAAAGGGCAGCATTAGGATGATCATTCCCAGCTGGTAGGAGCTGTACTTAGATGGGGCAGCTTTCTATGCTATGATGACCACTAAAAGATACGAAGTCAGTAATAAGGATCTTCCTTCCCTAAGTTATATCTTGGATTGCTACTTAATGTAATTATAGTTAGCAAAGTTATTTCCAAAATGTTTCCCTTGCCAGCAGGCTTTCATTACAATATATAAATTGATTTACTGCTCCCATTAAGTCAGGCACTTCATGAAACAACTGACTGATATACAGCAGGAGTTCCCAAACCCTGGCTGAGGACTGGTACCGGTCCATGGCCTGTTAGGAACTAGTCTGTGCAAATGGCAGGTGAGCAAGTGAAACTTCATCTGCACATGTACAGGATCTAGGTTGTGCACAAAATCACCCCCCGCTCACCTCCCAGTCAAGGCAAGACAATTTTGCTTCTGAAACCAGTCCCTAGTGGCAGAAAAGTTGGGGACCACTGATATATAGGCCAAAGGAAATGCAGGTACTGTACACTTTGGGAACAGATAAATCCCCCAATTTATAAATACCTTTTGATTGATTTTGGCTTGTTAAGCATGTGTTTTGGAATATGTCCCTTAGTCCACAGCTAGCAAGCTACTATAATCTGCTATAGTAAAATTTCTAGTTCTTATATGATTCGTAGTCACAGCTTTGAGAAGACTAAATACTTCAAACATTAAAACCTTGAAAGAAATATTATTTATTCATCTATTAAGATTGAATACAATGACAGTACAATGTCTCTCATTAGCCTATTGTAATCATGTGCAAAGAGAAAAAGTGAAAAATTGGGAAGGCTTATAATAACCCTTTATTTTTTTCAATTTCGATTAAAACAATACTTTTGATAATTCTTGTAATGATTATGAATGTTTAACGGTTCCGTGATATAGAATTCTGATGTATAAGGTCACCACCACTTGGATACCGTGCCCACGGTCTCCGCCGTGAGTCTCTGGAGAGACACCCGTGCGCACAGTAGCGGGGTCAGGAAGTCGACTCAAAAATAAAACCTTTTCGCTTTAGGCCTCCGCCGCCATGTGCAAAAAAAAAAAAAAAAAAAGGTTCAATCAGTTAATTTCAACTTCTCGCGGGAAAAAAAAGTTCTTGCAAAGTTGGAATTGATTGAACTTTTTAGTCCCACCCAGTCTGCCGTTACCACGGCAGCCATGCCCACCCAATTGGCCACACCCACCCAATGGGCCACACCCACCGGCACTTGAAGATGCATAAGTGGGTTTTGGGTTGCAGTTTGGGCACTCGGTCTCTAAAAGGTTCGCCATCACTGACATATTCCATTTGCATTTGCCTGCATAATGTAAATACATGTTGTAATTTATAAAAGAAAGTAAGTCAAGGCTGGAATATATTTTGCTTTTAAACAGAACATAATCTGCTTTCATGACATGTCAGTAAACATGTGAAGTGACTGGAACTTATCTGACCAGCAATATGATGCTAGGATAAAGAAATACACTGGACATAGCGACCTACTTCTGAAGAGCTATTAATTAATAGGTTTTTTTTAAAAAACCAAAACATCTCCAGATTGCTAAAATGTTACTATGGCTGAGCATAAAACTGCTCTGCTAATTACTTATGTTTATGTATTGATAACTGTTTGGAAACGTATGGGACTAAAGAGTTGCACGACTGATACATCATTAATTTGGTAGAGACATTAAGAAGACAGCCATGCTAGTCTATGGTGGCAAAGTGTCAGAAGCAATCTGACTAATACATTTTATTAAACGCCATAAGCTTTTGTGAGCTACAGCTTACTCTATCAGATATAAAGAGTGGCTAGGCTGATATTTCCAGATCTAGGAGAACAAATAGTGCTCACTCGGGTGGAAATTACTCAAAGATATACTTCAGGTTTGCAGGAAGTATATTTTTAAGCGAACCCCTCCACCTCCGTCTCTTCTAGTAAAAATGCAATAGATAAGTAAATAACAGGAGAGCCAATCTAGTGAACTGGTGAAGGCACCAGGCTAGAAATCTAGAGACTGAATTTTAGCCTTGCCTTCTTAGGCACAAAGCCAGCTGGGTGACCTTGGGCCAGTCTCTCTCTTTCTCTCAGCCCTAGGAAGAAGGCAAGAGCAAACCACTTCCAAAATCTTGCCAAAAAAACCTTCATGGGCTTGTCCAAAGTCACCAGGAGTCAATATTGACTCAAAGGCACCAAAACAAAACTCCCAAATCAACTGTTTTTGTTACCTTTCTATACCCCCAAACTTTCTGAACCTAGTCTCTTAAATCTACCTCATGGTAGGACTAGCTTGAGGGACTCAGCACTATCGAATAACACACAGTAAGAAACAATTCAGCTCTTGGGCCAGATATAGCACCTCTCATCTGTTATCAGCAATAATGATCAGGAATGCAAGAAGTTGTCCGTGGTTGATTCGCAAGAATATGAATTGGTAATGGGAAGGACATAAACAATATTGAAAAGCTCTTGGAATATGAAACTGGTTCTTCTGTATAATACTGATCCTGTGAGGGCAATTGTTTACCCTGGTAATCTGTTACACAGAAACAATAACTAAACTTTAATTTATTTCTGTTGATGAATAAATTGTTGGAAGCAGCTTGTCTTTCATCTATGGTCTCAGGTTTGGGGATCCGGAAGCTCTCGGAAACCATCATCCACGTTCCCTTCCAAGCATGACAAGGCAAGGACATTAGTGACAGGATGGATCCAAGATGTTGTTTGTGTCACATGGCTAGAAAACAAACCAACAATCATTATTCTGAGAGATCAGCTTCAAATCATACCCGCCAATAAAGTATGCCAAATGTTTTGAAACAAGTTAGCCTAAAGTTGTGAAAAACTAAAAGTGATATAGGGAGATAGATTTATTGGGTAATGATTCAATTGCTTTGCCAACGAAAAGGTGAAGAGGAATATGTATTTCAATATTGAGAAATACACAATTTGGGTTGTTTTAAAAAGCAAAATTATTTATGGAGGAGGAATAGCCATGCAAATATTAATTGGACAAAAAGATATTTGAATAGTTCAGTTGAAAAAGGTCCGGAAGCATCTTCAAAGATAACATTCAAGAACTTCGCAAACTGAAAGTATAATCTCAGAATTTGACCCAATGTTATCTGATATGCAATTTATTCATGAATGTCAGTTTATTTTTAAGAATGGTTATTTGAATAATAGTGTTAAGTTTTATATTTTATTCCAGTAAATAGAAATAAAACTTACTTTGCTCCTCATAGAAATAAAAAAGTGTGATAGCTTCTCTCCCAGTGTTTTGCCTAAGGCACGGGTGTCAAACTCATCATGTCACGTGACATGTCACGACGTATTGTGACTTTTTGCATTGCGGCTTTGGTATGATGAAACCGGCCGGTGGGCCGGCAGTTTGACACCCCTGGCCTAAGACATTCCTCCTAGCTCTTGACTCTGATTTAGATTTAGGCCACAATCTACCTGTTGGTGAACACAGCCACTTATCTGGCTAATTCCCATCTGCTCTTCCCAGCTATAAGAAAAATATTGAATAACTAATAGTGAATTTGTTATTTATAAATCCTTATGTAGCCAATTGGCACCAACCACACAACACACATATGCACAAATGTCATGGCTGTCTGGTTGGCATTCTGAAAAATAGAATGCCACAGCATAATCTTTTTTGGCAAGCCCCAAATGTATCAATGAATTTATAGCTTCCTAATCCACTTGATTGAAATGTTCTCTGATTTTCTCTCTAAATTTGATCAACTTAGGCAGAAGATCAGAAAAGGGAAATTAAATCTAATTTATACTAACACTATTCACCATCACTCTTCTCCATCTTTTGATCCTTTCAAACCATTCTTTCATTACAATGACTTTTTTGTTCTTCCTCTTCCTCTTAACTTATTCATTCCTCCTCTTATGCAATTAGGTATTCATAAATTCTCTATATGATCAAACCCAAATGTATTGGTTAACTTATTTTTACATTCACTCCATTTTTTATTAAGCACTGATTCATTCCTGATGCTAATTCTTCTTTTTTTTAACACACAAAGTCTTTCATTAATTATTCCATTTCTACTGTTTCCATATTTCTCCTCATGTGTCAACTCTCACATCAATACAACAATAGTGGAAGCATGTTCTTTTATATTTTCACTTGTTTAAATGTTCGTGCTAGCACATTACCAATATTTGCACATCTTAATTTTTTCCATTTCTTCAGAAAAGAGTACAGAACTTAATCTGCTTGCTTATAAATTGAAATGGTTCACTCCATTTTTCTTCTCAATCAAACAAACAATTTACCTTGGTCTTTGATACCTAAATTTTCAGATCTGTACTTCTTGTTGCATCACATAATCTATGTGTAAATTGTTAGCATTCTCAGAGGTCAACATGGCATTGTTTACATACATTATGCACATATTCATGTCTACAATACACAATATTTGTTCTAAATATAACCAGATCTACATCCATTTACCATCTATCACTCAAGAAACCATCTATAAAGCCTATGAAATACTTCCAGCTGTTGTAAAATGTGCTTCCCGCAGTTATGTGACTGCACTTCGGGCACATGACAACTGGCACAGATTTATGGCTTGCTGCAGTGTTACAGTCACGTGACCTCTATTTTCCAGGCAAAAGACAACCATTCAGAAGAATGGGTTCATTTAATGACTGCCGCAAAAAATATTGTAAAAATGGGCCCAATCACATGTATACCTTGATTTAAGACCAGTTCCAATTGAGGGCTACCTACAAATGGAGCCAAATCTGGCAAGAAAAAAGTCAATAGATGTGATAAATACAAAAAAAAAATCCAACGAGAAAAATTACACAATACTTCAAAACTGCAAAGGTAATTGCAGAATGAGATCAAAGAAAATTCTGTGTTTTCTTCAACATCTATTTAGTCTTGTTTTTGCTAAAGCAGAATTTAATTCGGATATTTTTAGTTCAGAATAATTAGAACTCTTTTGTTTCTCCTAGTGTACATATTCTCAAATACTCTGGTCCTTTAGTCAGCAGCACAGTGTAATCACTTGCTTAATTATTAACATTTTGTACATTCAACGGTGGCTTTCCAGATATGTTTAAGCTTCAGTGACCATTATCGCACAGGTTAATTCAAGTTTGATTTTGCTATTTGGGGGGAAAGGTAGCCTGTGCTGGGAAGGGGGCTGGTATTTGCAAGGTCAAAGAAGGGTAAAAAGGAACTCTTTCATTGTGGAAACGTGGCAAAATGAGTACTAAAAAAGCCAAAGAACATACCTGACGTTTCAGAAGACATTTTATGTAGGATCTTTGGATGATGTCTTCCACAATTAAAATTTCTCAAATTCTAGGCAGAGTTTGTAGTAAAACCTACTTTAAAAGTTCCCAAGCAATATTATAGAAAAGATACATGCTGATTTTAGGAGAGATGGAAAGGAAAAAAAACTATTTGCCACTAGTATCAAGTTCCCTGCATTATCTTTTTATCAGAGGTCAGTTTCCATCACATCAAAGATAGAAAACTGAGTTAGGGCAGATATATTTCTATTTAGTGCCTTTTCGGTTATGGCACTTAATAGGGCACAGTTAGGGTTAATTTGGCTTTTTGGAAAGCTCTTAAGAACTGGCTATTTTCCCAGGCCTGGAGGTTAAGAGGATAGTTCAGTCCAGATGGGTTGGTTCCTAGTTTCCTTGGTTGACATAGCATGCTTGTCCTTGCTTTTGGCTAGTTTGTTTTATACTGTTTCTAAAAAATTTTAGATAGCCAGAGGCATATTTGCTAGATGGGCAGACATAAGAATAAAATCAAACTTTGTTTTTTTTTAAAAAAATGGCTTAATGTCAAGTAAGCCTTCCATTTTCACTCCTTTCCTTTCCTGCAACTGTGCATGTAAACATTTTCCTTTCTCACAGCTGTAAACAGGATATTGCTGGTCTTGAGTTTTATTGCATAGAATTGACAAGGACACTGTGGTCACTTTCTTTATGGCTAATGCTGCCTCTATGCTTCTCATCCCTTCATAAAATATTGCATATTCTTATCACCCTTGCTCTTTTCAGCCTTCCATTAGTGAAGACACCTATAAAAGCCCTCTTGAAGCAATTCACAAAAGCTCTGAAAGAATAAAAATGGTTACTTCTTAAGGCACTGAACACTGTTTCCTTTATCCTGTGTTTCGTCAAATATTCAATCTACTCTAAACCCTGCACTTGTAAATGGAGCCAAATCTGGGGGGGGGGGGGAGAAATCCTTTTTCTGAAGTTCACCTTAATTCTTTCTCCACAAGTTTTCCTCAACCTCTTCTCTTCACTAGATCGCTTCCAGAGCCCATGCAGCCCTCCCCCCCATGGGCCATTTGGGACTGGCATGGCACCTCCTACCCCTATTCTTCTTAACCTGTTCCGACACCCTAGTTGACCTGCATGGTACCTCTTACTTCTGTAACCTCCACAAACCCTTCTTAACATGCCCTGCATCTCATGCGCCCTCCCCAATCCACACAGCACTTCTTGTGCATCCTGGGGAACCTTTTCCAACCTATGCCATCCACCTATGATCCCTCCCCAAATCACTTGCCATCTCTAGTGCACACCCACACACCCTTCCCAGCCCGCAAGGCACTGCTTGTGCACTTCCATCTACCATTGCTGACCTGCAAACCCTTGATCCCTCCCCCATCCAGAAGCAGTCACTTATCTGCCTGCTGGCCTTGCAACTTCCTGCTGGCTTCCCCACTCACTGTCTCCCTGCAAGCTTCCCACAAGCAAAATGGGGAATCAGGAAGGAGTTCTAGGGAAGAAAGGAAAGGAAGGAGGGAAGATAGTTAATGGCAGGGAAGGAGGAAAGAAGTCAATTAGGAAGAGGGAGGAGCAGTGAGGAAGAAAGGGAAGGAGGAGGGAGGGAGGGAGGGGAGAAGGGAGGGAGGAAAGAAAGGAGGCAAAGAAGGGTGAAAGAGAGGGAGGGAGGAAGGAAGGCAGGAAGAGAGGAAGTGAGGAAAGGGTGGAAGAGAGGGAGGAAGGATGGGAAGGAGGGATGGAGGAAGGATGAGAAGGAAGGAAGAACAGTGAGAAAGAAGGGTGGAAGGAAGAAAGGTTTTTGATGCTCCCTTCCAGCTTTCCATAAGGAAACTCAATGGAGAAGCCCATGGGAAGTAACAAAGTTACTTTCACTTCCACTGCTTTTTTGCTAATCCATAGTTGTCTATTTCTATATAGCTAAGGAAATGTCAATGACTCAACAAGTCATGCAGAATAGTTTTTCTTGATTCTTAAATAATTATTGGGTATGAAAAAAAATATCAGCAGGATTTGTCTTGCTCTGATCCTACCTATCTTTGCTTCAGAATCTGGCCTATTACAGAAAAATAAAGGATAAATGAAAAATGGAATAGACATATAGCAGGGGACAAGCAGATTCAAATAATGCTCAGGACATACAGCCAGATTTCAAAAAAGAGATAAGGACACTAAGGATGCAGAAAGCAGATTGATAAAGTATTGGCAACAAGTGGCAAAAATATATTCTGAATGTGACTAGATAAGCAAGGAAATTTCAGAATTTAGTTGATGTAATTTGGCATTTTGGAGTTTTGCTTAGATTGCCGGTGGCTTAACTAGATGGATGAGAAAAAAACCAAGGATTTTTGAAGTGTCTTTCCTGAATTCCTGAAAATTCCACATTTTATTTTGCACCAGCTTCAGATCTGTTTTCTAGACATCATCATCTGTCTGGAAGCTGAATCAATTTATTTCTGACTGTGCTTCACTATGTAGGAAATTGCAGAAAAGCCAGTATTGCACTAATCTTTCCTTTGTATTAAATTGCTGTAGTCCATTTTCATGTTGTTATGCCCATTCTTTCATTAGTAATACTCAACCTGCCAGTCAAGCTCCTCCAAGCAGATGTTTTGAAAAACACAGCTGGGAACTAAATCATTATTATACCTCAGGAATGGTATACCTCTTAATTCAGGCCCAGCAGGTTTTTATAATATTCAAAAATCAGGGGAAAAAAATCTGATGGCACCTGTTAAAGAGTATTTTATCAATTAAAATTGTAATGTGTTATAAATCCATTGTGTTTATTCAGACTCTCTGAAATTACCTAAAACCTCTTGTGCTTAGTTGTGCCGGCAAAGTTTCTTTGTTCCAAAATTGCTTCTCTGAGATTTCTATTAGGATGTCCTGGGAAGTTAAAATGCTCCATTATTACTTTATGCTTGTTGAGTCCTTATGTCAGACTTGTGGCCATTAATTCTTTTGTGCAAATTCTACGCTGCTTGACATAGAATCCAGAAATGCATTTCTGGCAGACAATGGGAAGAAGCTCAGATGTCTACTTTGCCCTCACAATAGGTCTATTATGGGCTCCAACAAACTTTCAGAACTTCTTTCTCTATTGTGACATGTGCCATCATGCTTGTAAATTGTCTCCCATGTAACTTTTCACTGCATTACTCCATTGTCTAGTCTTTCCCTCTCAACTTTTGCCCCTTTGCAATGTATTTGTAAAGGAATCCAGAGATGACTTTGGTACAAAAGAACCATTAATGATGGATTTGGAGAAACAACTGGATAGTCCTGAATTGAAGCAAGCATAAGAAACTGACAATAACTCCTCCTTGATTTTTTTAGTGCAAGAGGGGATAAATTGAAATGTAGACAGGCTTTCAAGATGCTGTAATTATACCCCTTTTGAGATAGCCCAGATCACAGGAATTGCAGGCATGCTATTTCATCCTTTCGACTATGTCAATTTTTACTGATCCATTTTCAGACAGACATGCATAAAATAATATGAAATAAAAATAATTTACTGTACAGCAAATAAAGAAACACTTTAGAAAACGCTGTACAAAAGACTCTATAATTACAGCTATATCCCAAGGTCACCTGATTTTGTAAATATTTAAAAAGTAAAGGCTTTTAATTTTAACCAAGCCTATTCAAAATACTCAAGAAATAATGTGATATTTTCTGATTTACCAAATATATAATTTTTCAAAAAGAAATTGCTAACTCTCCTATCTCTGAAATCCAATCTTTTATGCTTACATTTTATTATTGACAAGAATATGTTAAATTGTTCATCATAAACAATGTGTCTGCTACATAACTATGGATTCTAGAAGGTAGATGCCATTTATTTGTGTAAGTTTCAACCACTTTCATGACAAATTGAAACACTTTGGGGAAAAGTAAAGAAGTGCCAATATTTTGGCACACCTGTCCATCCCGGTTTCATTATATATGAGGAGGAAGAGGCTCTTCACACATTGCAGAGATTAGATAAGAGACGCAACACCTATTTTTCTCCAAAGAAAGGCCTCAAATATTTATAGTTCATACAAATTGTAATTTGAACTGTGGTTTCCAGGAACGTTTGTTAGTTCCAAAATATCATTCCTGGACTGCCAACAGTGATAGCCCATATAAATCAAAAAGATGGAGCTTTCTTTTTTTGAAAAAGCAGATTTTAAAAAAATGTATACAGATGTGAGCAATAGTATCTACGAAAGAATAGTAGGGACTTTGTAAGCATTGCTGATTGATGGGGACAAAAAAAAAATTCTGCCTGTGATACAGTACACATAAAGCTACAGTACTATTTTCTTTACTGCATGGTTTGTGAGATTATCTGGGAAGGCCATTCACTATTATGCATACTTGGTATATAAAAAAATAAGTTTTTCACCAAGGAAAAGCCAATTTTTATATTTTACATCAATTGGGTACATAATTCTGTATCTTTCCTCCTTTTGTGTAATATGTTCTAATAACAGGAATGAATCCAAACTTTGCAAAACGAAGCTTCACGCCATATTAAATACCTTACCCTATTTCTCTTTGGTTTACACTTCAATCGCTTATTTTTGCAGAAATGTGCTTGAATATTAATCAAAAAAAGCTGCAAAACACAGGATATGAATTGAACATAATCACCACAGAATGCATAAACTTTCAATTAAGCTTTAGCTGCATTATATCAGACGTATGCAATCAACTTTAAAACCATTTACCATCATTCAGTTTAAGCAATACAGTCCTTATCCTGGATGTCCTTGAGAATGAAGAGGAGGAATAGGAAAAAATGTACAATGGTACCTTGGTACTCATTGGTAATTCATTCCAGAAGATGCAATACTAAAACAGATGGGTACTAAGAAAACCACATGACTTATCATGTGACCATTTCAACTGGAAGAAATAGCAAGTCATGAAGCAGCTGACGTCAGCAAGTTCTTCCTTGTGTGTCAATGATTGGAAGAAAGACGAGTGCCAGGACATGATTTCTGCTTCAAAATGCGTCAAATACCGAATTTGAAGAGTTTGGAGCAGTTGAGTGCTGAGGTATGACTGTAGTTGAGCTACGTTTTCGAATTGACCTAAGTCAGTGGTGGCGAACCTATGGCACGGGTGCCAGAGGCGGCACTCAGAGCCCTCTCTGTGGGCACGCGCGCCGTCGCCCCAGTCCTAGGCCTTCAGCTGGGTTTTATAAAACCTTTTTGCTTTAGGCCTCCGCCACCGTGTACACACACAAAAAAAAGGTTCAATCAATCAGTCAATTTCAACTTCTCGCGGGAAAAAAAAAGATCTTGCAAAGTTGGAATTGATTGATTGAACTTTTTAGTCCCACCCAGTCTGCTGTTATCACCGCAGCCACGCCCACCCAATGGGCCACAACCATCCAATGGGCCACGCCCACCTGGCACCCGACGATGCATAAGTGGGTTTTGGGTTGCAGTTTGGGCACTCGGTCTCTAAAAGGTTCGCCATCACTGACCTAAGTCTTCCACTTTTCAGGCTAATAAGAATATTAGAAACCAATTGTCATTCAGTATGTGCTTCTCGTAATTATGCATATGCTGCTCTTGGTCCCATAATTATACACACAACTACACACAGGCATTGTCAGGGAAAATTGGATTGAAAAAGATTTGTCTTTTTATGAGCTTTTCCTTTTAAAATTGTAATATTGTGGAAAATGGGCAGAATAGAATTATAACTAAATATTGCTATGCACCAAAAGAAGGCTGATTCAATGACTGCAGTAGAAAAATTAGTCACATACTTAGTTGCAGCTTCATTATGTCAGCCCATATTGCATGGCCTAATGGGAAACTCCAAAGGGAATACCTATAAGGATGGTCTTTTTCAAATGTTTGTCTTACTGAATAAAATCTGTGCAAATCATTAGTTACTTTGTAGTCTCCACTCATTCTAAAAGATTCTGTGCAAGAAAGCTCACACTGAATTGTGTGGCAGTCTCCTATAGCTCAAGCATAACTATCTTCTTCTTGTGCCATATCCGTTATCAGATGTTGGTGATCATGTTGGCGATCATATAGCATAACTATAGGATCAAATATTATTTTATATGCCACTCTTAGCAAATAATGCAAATTAAAGTTCTAGAACAACTTTAACAGAGAGATTGGGTAATCTATACAAAAGTTTGACATCTCAGATTAAGTAATTAACTCTTATGACATATGTAATAAAGCACCTAATAAATTATGCTATATACCTTTGTTTTAGAACATATTTCTATATTAATAGACAGAAACATGTTCTTTTCCAATACAAACATAAGCCAGCCTGTAATAAGAGATCACCAGTATATTTCAGAAGCGTAGGTTTGTTTGGGAAACTGAAAGAACATTCCAGAAAGTGTCTTAACAACACTGCCAAGAAAATAATATGGCTGTCCCTGTGTGGTCAGCATGAGTCAATTTCAAACTTGAAGAAGAGTTGACTTTACTATTCCAGTTTTAAAATAGTCAGATGCCATTTTTATAAAGCATTTATTGCATTCATTGTTATTGAAACGTATGGATTCAAGAGATCTGCTGAGTTAATAATACCCTTGCATTTACTAGTATCGTTCCCTACAACAGTGGTGGTGAACCTATGGCACGGGTACCAGAGGCGGCACTCAGAGCCCTCTCTGTGGGCACATGTGCCGTTGCCCCAGCCTTGCTTCCCCCCGTGACCCCCTCCTCACCAGCAGCCCTCCTGGAGAAGAGTTGCCCCCGAGTGTGGCCCATGCAGAGCAGCGCAGCCAAGGACATGGCAGCCAGGCAGCGTAGACAAGACTCTGCCTTCACGCCCCATCGCGCACAGTTGATGCTGCCGGGCGCGGGCAGAGGGCATGGCTGCCATGGCGCTGCTGGGCGATCTGCAGCGGGCCCTGGAGATGGTGAGTGGCCCTGTGGGCAGGTGGGGTGGGGGCGGAGCAGGGGGTGGAGCAGGGTTGGGGCCAGTTTTTGGGCACTTGGTCTCTAAAAGGTTCGCCATCACTGCCCTACAATAATGAAATCTAATTTAACCCATCACCTTCAGTTGAAATGCAATTGAGAGAATAGCCCCAAGCTATAAACTGAAGGATTCAGGCATAGTAGATTAAAAGTTAGAATGATATGGGGAATTATAATTACCATGACAACCAAGTCATGTTCCTAATTTTGTTCACTGGAAACAGAACAGCAGAAAATAATTTTAAGACCCTCATAACTGCAGCTATTTCAAATACCAAAGACTGAAAGAACAGACTGAAATTTACTTCTTCCACTATTTTTTCTTTATATAATGTATATATGTGCTAAACTAAAGCCTGTATGGGACCATCTGATTAAAAATACTTTTTGAGAACCTTCTTTTTTAAGGAAAAGAAATCTTTTTTTTTAAGATGGCAGCAATTTTTGGTTGTGGTCTGGATAACTGATTGGCCTTGAGAGATGACTGCTGACTCATGCCTGTCTATGGATTCTTCCATACATCCTGTTTGACACAGCGCAAGGACACCAAGTAACAGTTTGTTGAGGAGGTATTCTCACAAAGGCACTTTCATCTTGTCATTAACTCTTTGCTGAGGCAGGCAGAAGCCAGTCTAAAATGTTCTAGCTTAAAAATAGTGTTTCTCCTGCTATTTGACAGAAGTCCTCCCACAGAATATTCTACTATTATGTGAAGGAGAAGTCCCTGAAGACTGAATATCTGCTGAGCTCCAATTTGTTTACTGAGGACCATCCCTCTCATTTGGTTTTCCTTTTGGTTTAATCTGCCTCTCTCTCTCTCTCAAATAGTTATTGTAAATAAACCTCCAAACTAAAAAAATGTTCTCAGGTGTGTAGAAGCGACCACGCAAAACAATCCCAAAACTACCTAACGGATGACATCCAGTGAAGTGCCAACTCCTCTTTTCTGGTCATCTTATTGGAAGTTCTGCTTATTGTTTAATGTGATACTGTTTAGTACTAGGAGATTTAAAGCCTCTTTTATTTAGCAGTGGACAGTTCTGATAAAAGAGGAACAAACTACTTCTACCCATATCCCAGGAACAGCCAAATATATACAAGCTACGAGTGAAGCAAATAACACCAAAAAGGCAATATTGGGAGCAGTTCCAAACTATATAATAATAATAATAATAATAATAATAATAATAATAACA
This sequence comes from Protobothrops mucrosquamatus, assembly GCF_001527695.2. Lineage (NCBI taxonomy): Eukaryota > Metazoa > Chordata > Lepidosauria > Squamata > Viperidae > Protobothrops > Protobothrops mucrosquamatus. Next base: position 278,542 of record NW_015386361.1, on the reverse strand, counting down.
ACAACAACAACAACAACAACAACAATAAAAAAAAGTTGGAAGGGACCTTGGAGGTCATCTCGTCCAAACCCCTGCTCAGGCAGGAAACCCTATACCATTTCAGACAAATGGCTGTCCAGTCTCTCCTTAAAAACTTCCAGTGTTGGAGCATTTACCACTTCTGGAGGCAGGTTGTTCCACTGATTAATTGTTCTAACCGTCAGGAAAATATGTGCCATATGGCCTCAATCTTCTGGCTCCTCTACAACATAAAAGTGCACTGTATGTTCTAATCTAAAGAAAATTTGCCACATTCTCTTCGGGATTAGCTGACTGAAATTTTGATGTTTACTCATAAAGACTGTGTTGTATAAATGGAAATGTTGTGTCACTATTTTTAAGATGCTAGTGTATATTTATTATGTACATGTAATTTTGAAAAATTTCTTTAAATTTTTGAGACCTTTTGGCAGTCCTGGCTCCTGTTTCAGCCCATTACATTTATTTTAAGAGTGCTTCTGTCTGCGAAATTCTTTCAGGACTGGTCTGTTCCAAATGAAGCTTATTAAGAGAAACTGTTAATTACCAAAGATTTAAATGACAAATGAGAAAATGGACCAATATTAATTTTTAAGGAGAGAGGAGAGAAGAGGAGGGGGGAGCAGAAGGGAGAGATCACCATCCTTCCTGAGGATTAGTAACCTATTTTAGACTTTTGCAAAAATATATTTCTCAGTATCACTTCTACCTGACGCTTTGGAGGAAATCTTTAAATGTCATTTGTTTGAATTGAGTGAGATGAAATTTCACACATTCATTTTGTTTCAGTGATAAAAGTTTGCTGTTGATAAATGCATAACACCTTTTGAGTGATGACATGACATTGATTAATATAAAAAACAAGCACACAACTCATCTGGTACCAACCTCAATCCCCACCCCATTGTGAAGGAGGTGTAGGACAGAAAGAAGAAATAGTTCCCGTACTTTTATAGAAACAAAATGCTAAGAAGCAGAATAACCTTTATTGACCAGCCTCTAAGCTGCATTCTGAAAAGAGTTTTTAACTAACTAACACAGTAAAAATGTTCCTGTCCCTGGAAATCCTTAGTAAAAGGCAAAAGATTTACAGAATTTGAAGACAACACAATAACAGAAATGCTATCAGTAGAAGCTTCCCTTGATTTTTAAAAGATAATTCTCATTTCTATGCCCAAAATTTCTACAGATATGCATTACCAAGATCTTGCAAAGTATGTGCCAGCTAGAGCATATTTCTATGCTTTTACTAGCATGGTGATCATATTCTTAGTGGCCATACGCACTATAAACCTTTATTTTATATATCTATTTTATAACTGCCTTCTGAAAGTGATGTACTTACTTGATGAAGTATTTGATTCCATCTGCTGTATACGCTTTTTCCCACCCATAAGGCAGACCTAAGTCAAGGGGGAGGTAAGACATGGATAAAAACAGAATGAATCACTCTCAGTCCAACAAACTTCACATTCAGACATGTTATATCTACATCAAACTATTTCATTTCAAGACAATATATTGCAAGGCACAGAGTTAAGAAATAATCAGCATAAGAACTTAAAGGCAGATGACAAGTCTTTACATCAACACATTGATCCTTACTTCCTACAAATAACGTGCTCTCATCTGAGCATCCTGGCTATGACAGGAGCTATCCTTCTACACCATTAGTTTTAAATGTATGGTAGGAACATGTCCTAAGGCCCAATTCTGAAAGACCCATCACTTTCAAAGAGGGCGAGCTCCTGGTTTGCATGTTTGTCTGACAGTCTCCGTTGCTTTCACTCCTGCTGCAACTCTTCATTTTTGCTTTCTTACTTTGGACCCAAAGCAGAAAGAGAAATGGAAACAGAAGCTTCTCCGCTATGTTTCTGGTCCTGACTGCTTGTTTGCTTCTTCACTCAGAAAATGTAGGCAAACAAGTATTGGCAACAAGGAGCTGAAACAGAGAACTCACCACTAGAAAAGTTCTAATAGTGAGCTGTAGTGCTTGGTAATGCTAAAATATTAGATGTGAAAACCCTGCTGGTGGTTTTGATCTATACCAGTGATGGCGAACCTTTTAGAGACTGAGTGCCCAAATTGCAACCCAAAACCCACTTATGCATCGTCGAGTGCCGGGTGGGTGTGTCCCATTGGCTGGGTGTGGCCCATTGGGTGGGCATGGCTGCAGTGGTAACGGCAGACTGGGTGGGACTAAAAAGTTCAACCAATCAATTTCAACTTTGCAAGATCTTTTTTTTCCCCGTAAGAAGTTGAAATTGACTGATTGAACCCTTTTGGTTTTTTTTGCACACAGCGGCGGAGGCCTAAAGCGAAAAGATTTTATAAAACCCAGCTGAAGGCCTAGGACTGGGGCGACGGCACGCGTGCCCACAGAGAGAGCTCTGAGTGCCGCCTCTGGCACCCGTGCCATAGGTTCACCACCACTGATCTATACTGTCTAATTCTCTCCTCTACTAAATGTGAATTTCCTTCAAAAGTCAAGAAATGGTTCTTCATTCAGATTTCATGGGTTTACATGCTTTGTCTGATGTATACAACAGAGACCTTGACTTCTTGTTAGCTTGCTATTCATTTTGTAAAGTACAGACTAGACGAGTGGCAATCTGCAACAATACTAGTTGATAGAAAATAAAGCTTTTCCTCTTGGTTAAGCTTTTAGTCTACTATGAAAGGGGCTCTGAAAGCTTTGGTAGGCAGATTGTTTCTGAAGCACATAAAGCTGAAGAGTTCCAAGTGCACAGACTAATGTACAGATCTCTGACCTAATGCCAATCTGAAAAGAAATCCCACCAAAATATATTTCAGGAGCTGGAGTCAAACAAGCCATCAGTTTGGAGTCATTGCATTGCCACAAGAGACCCAAGTCTAACCCCTCCCCCCGTGAAATCTGTTGACACATATCTAGAGCCAGTTTAGTTTTGATTGTTAGTTGACCAAAGCCTTGCACAGAGGTGGAAATAATAAACTCTTCTGTGCTTTGAATTCAATAAATGCTTCTGGTTTATTTGCACCTGACAGTTTTCTAGTTCTGCAGGCCATTCTCTACAAAATTTCTTTGTGAGGGTATTTTGTAGCGTGCGAGGCAAATTAAGGAGAGTTGTTGTCCTCCTGCCCCAGTAATATTCAATGCCAAAGATGACAATCCTTTGCATACTTACTCAGAAGTGAAATATTTTGCTCACATTGGTCAAAACTGAATAAACACATGGATGAAGATGATGCCCTTAACTTATTTGTTGACTCGTAGTCAATTGTTTTCTTATGTTTTCAACAATAACCCTATTAGGACTGATACCAAAGCCCTTAAACTTTGGTCTTTCTGAACTTCATTTTAGCTGGATTTTACTCTTGATTTCTCAAAGTTTTCAGAGAACACATACTGATGAGAAGTCAAATATATTAAATAAAATGGATGAAAGAATAAAAGCAAATCAACTTAATCAGCTACAAATTAATGAAGATCACTTGCTAATTGAATTGTTACATTTTCACCACATTGGGAGTTTATTTTACCCATAATTATTTTCATTGTTCGCTAAGAGAAAGCAGCCACAATGGGTGAACTTAAAAATAAACAAGAATAGTTTCTGAAATACATCTTTCCTCTTTCTGATGGTTTATCCTGCAGTTGTGCAGCATGTGCGTATTTTGGAAGAAAGGTGTTCTGAGACTTGTATTTTCAAATTGTATAATAAAATGAAGAGCCCTCGAACAACCAGAGCAAATGCCCCTGAATTCTCTCCAAGAGAGAGGGAATCTGGGACAGCTGGTTTGGGCAGATGCTCAGTTATATTAGTGTGAAATTGCTCCCTATAGGTTAAAAAAATTAGGAAGACACAGACATAAAAGACTTGCATTCATCCAGAAGTTACATCTTATATACAGCCAGATTATTTATTAAATAATTTTAGATATCCATAGCGATTCTGGGCAGCATACAACGTTCAAGATCAACAATATAAAAAATCTGCGGGCCGGATGCGTCATCGGGAAACCACGCCCACCCCATTGCCGGCAATGGTGAAAAAGCTCCGATACGTTGCGCGACGTCATGTGACATCGTGTGTTTGACATGTCTGGCCTAGGAGAACAGATCCACTTGTCTCTTCCTCATCCTTTTGGAAAATAAAACAGCAGGATCACTGAGGAATCTGGGAGATTTTCCATTCCTGGTCAGGTTACTTCCCGTCATTAATATGTTTCTTCTCCCTGAAATTTGGCTACCTGGTTCAAGAGGAGAGTATCCTTAGGTATGCCTGATTGGCAGTTTATAGCAAAGAATAGTATCATTGTAGTCACCACTTCCTTGAATTTCTACCCAAATGCTCTTGACTGAACAATGTTTTAAAATATAATTTTTATTAAGAATTTTGATTACAATAGTAAAACTAATACAAACTAAACTTAGAGAAAAAAATAAAAAGTGTAGGAAAAACAAAAAGAAACATATAAAGGACTTCCAACCTTCATCATAACAAGTATAAGCAAATTTATTAACTCTTCTCTTCCTATAAGTTTACAAACAGATATCTCTTCAGCTCTTATCTCATTCTTTATCTATACACAAATCCATAAAATATCAACTTTTCAATCCTAGTGTCAGCAAAAAGTCCATAAAGGGTTGCCAGAACTTTGCAAAAGAAAACTTAAGTCAGATAAATCAACTTTATATTCATTCCTTTATTCTAACTGTTGTAATCTTTAATTCAATTAGAAACTATTGAAGGATTTGATTTCTCTTTTATTCTTTTTTATAGATCCAATAAGAAAACATTTTCTAGGTCAGTGATGGCAAACCTTTTAGAGACCGAGTGCCCAAAAACTGCCCCCCTGCCCCTCCCCCGCCCATAAGGCTACCCACTGCCTCCATGGCCTGCCGCAAATCGCCCAGGTGACCCAGCAGTGCCATGGCAGCCATGCCCTCTGCCCGCATCCCGTAGCATCAACTGTGTGTGACAGGGCGCAAGGGTGGAGTCTTGTCCTAGCTGCCATATTCTTGGCTGCACTACTCTGCGCGGGCTACGCTCAGGGGGCGACTCTCCTCTGGGAGGGTTGCTGGTGAGGAGGGGGCCGTAGTGGGAGGCGGGGCTGGGGTGATGGCACACATGCCCACAGAGAGGGCTCTGAGTGCCGCCTCTGGCACGCGTGCCATAGGTTCACCACCACTGTTCTAGGTCATTCTCTTGGTTTATCATTTGCATTTCCCTTTTAATTTTTAAAGTCTCATCCAGTTTCTTTTGCTTATCTAGTGTCCTTTTCCAAAAGATTATCTTGGCCTGTCATTTGTAGTTTCACTTTCAGTATTTTATCTTGTCAGATAAAATGTGTTACACATCAATCATTCCTTTATTAACACCTCTTGAATACACTCTATCCCTAGAAGCAGACATCATTACTGACAGCAGTGATATTTTAGATATTAATTTCTGGCTCCATTGTTAAAATGTATCTTTTAGGGTTTCTGATAATATTTTTGTTATTTTGTAAGTCCCAGTCCCCATAACATACTGACATCAAGAACAGGCTTGCACTTTTTTTTCTTTCTTCTACTTATAATCTTTAATCCCCTCTGGTGTCGAATTTCTAAAATCATAAAGTAACTTATCTTTAATATGACCTACAATAGTCAGGATAGCCAAAATAAGTCTGTTTCCCACAAGAAGCTACAGTATTTATTTTTTATAATTAGTTCCAAAGTCTTATGGCAAAAGTCAACGTTCCAAATTTATCTGAACCTTTATATAACATTCTGAGATCAAAACCTTATTTAGTTTTTTTTCCTGTTTATTTCAAATTATTTTTTTAAAGCTTTTAATACATTTTCTTTTGTTCAGAGTTCAAGATAAACTCATCTAATTTTTCAAACTTTTTGTTCGGAAGGTCTCTAAGAGCTTTAAGATGATTAATAGGCAATTTCTGAAAGTGATTAGAAAGGGTGGCTTGCAAGCTTAGTGACTTTAAATTTAAAGGCTTCAGTGACCTTGAACTTAAGTCTAAATCACTTAAGTTTAAGTGACCTTAAATTTAAAGGCTCCACCTCGGTTGTGAGAAGGTGGTCAATCCCATTATCTCCAGGTATTTACACTGCAGAAAACTACTGTTCTGCAGTCTTCTCGCACATGTGAATGATCTTTCATCCTCTCCTTATCTGAATGGGTTGCAAGAAATCAGCTTACTCATTTGGTTCCTTGGTCTTTGCTGGGATTGCTGGCTCTGCCCTCGAGGAGACATTTCAATTCACCAAACCTCCTCCCAAACCACCCGCAGAGGCCCACTCTTAATTGGACTATTGTCATCTTCAAAGAGGAAAACAAACATGGCACATCCCCTGCAGGTCACAAGAACAGCCCTCTCATCTTTGTGTTCCTTTGATGAACAACAATGAAAAATATCCCTCCTGCTTGACCTTTTCTGCCAAAGTCCTGTGAGTTTACTCTCTGGGAAACTGGCTTCCTTATATATTCTCTGAAGGTACCTTAGCCACACTAGTAGCTATCACAGATAATAAGTAATTTGCAGCAAACAACAGCACAGTGTAAAAACTGTAGCCCTCTGTCTCCCAGGCATTTCTTTTTCTTCTACCTCTTCCCTGTCCTTAGTTTAATTCCCTGCTAAATTCCTCTTTGCTCCCTCACTGATTCTAATATCTGAGTTCAGATTTCTTTCTCTGTCCATCCCAAACAATATGTTTCTTTGTGAAGCCCTTGCAGGTATCACAATACTAAAGTAAATGCTCTATCTTCCCTGAATAGAGATACAGAAACATGGGATATCTTAGACATAAATTGCCATCTTCTTCTAGCCCAGACATGTCAAACTCGCGACGTCACGTGACGTCGCACAACGTATCAGGACGGTTTTGCCATTGCCGGCAATGGGATGGACGCGGCTTCCGGATGACGCGTGTGGCCCGCGGGCCGGCAGTTTGACACCCCTGTTCTAGCTAATAGGATCAGAAGGAGAACAAATAATGCGGCATCTGTCGCTCAATTCTAAATTTGCTTATGTAGCAGTGTTAGTCAAAAGAATTTTTTTAGGTTGTAACTAACAAGATTATTAGATAGAAAAAGGAAGCCAGTAATAATTCTACGCAGTTATTGATGGAAGTAACAGAAATCTTGGGGTCATACAAATATCAATGATTTATCTTCTTATCCAGGAGAATGACAGAGAGAGGTGCTATCTCATAATATCTAAAATCATGAAAGGGATAAAGTATTGGGGATTAAAGCTACCCCTTTTACTTCTACTGAACCCAATACCGGGGTGACATTTTATTTTTCATTGTGCTCTGCTCTAATGCAAACATAGACTTTACTAATGCAAACATAGACTTGAACTCTGAACCTCAACTAGACAATCGCAAGCTTTGGTATCCTCCTCCTTTAATTTTCCATAACTGTACAGCAAGTCTCTGTATAGCAAGTTAAGAATAGAGCCTACTGTAGCAAAATTTGTGTTAAATAAACAATAATTCAACTTAAAGATACAATGGCTCAAGTTCATTACACAGTATTATTTATACATAATTATACAATGTGCCAGCTTATACACAAATTTGACTTAAGGATAGACCTTGAGAATGAAATTCATTCTTAAATTGGGGATGGAATGAAAACCAGTCCTCATCACTTCAAATCAAAATAAGGTGAATTTGACAGAATAAATTGGATAAAATGGTTAGTACTTCTAAGTATTGTTCACTATGATAAGACATGTGAAGCTTTACAAAGTATGTGCCTTCACCTTATATACCTTCCCATTCCTTAATCTGCTTCTGTGTTCAAACAAGTATATTCATCTTAATAAGATTTTGCTAAATGAACATTCCTGGGTTATTTTTTCTGCACTGCAGATTCCAGCATAAACAATTAGATCTAATTTGTCATTGTTGCCGATTGAGATAAAATGGCACTTCACCAATGAAGAACAGCAGAAAACATGTCCAATCTGGCACAATGTTATGTCAATACAAGATGTGCTCACAACAACAGATCTACGCTGGGAATTAGCACTGAATTAAAGGTCAGGGAGTGGTTTATGTTCACTCATCCACTGAACTCCATCCATTTCAAAATTGAGCAAAGATAGTATGAATATGCATGAGCAACAGAGAATTGTTGTTTAGAGAAAAACAAAAGTCATTCCTGCTTGCCATTAGCCTCACAACACATGGGAGTACAGCTTGCCAGCTACAAATGAGGAACTGTAGTTGGGAAAAACTCATAAACGATCATTTAAAATGGGCATGATGACTGTTCTTTTACTTATTCTGGTGACATTTTAAAATATGGCAAGCTGAAACTTTCAAAATCTAATTAGAAAATCATATTTATCGAAAGAAAACTAATGTAACTCTGTCAGACCAAAGGCTTTCACTCTTTCAAATCAGACAAAGCTTCATGGATCCGGAGGGTTATTAAACTCAAAACGGAAACACCCAGCTGTGACTAATTTTTAATCCAAGCAGGAGTTCAACGCTAGAAGAAATGAGCACACAGCACTGAACAAAGCAATAAAACACCTTTGCCTGCTTTGCTGACGGCAATCAAACACGAACAATTGTTGTATTCAGTAAGCTGAAACCAACTGAGCTTATAGGCTGAAGATGAGCTTGTAAATACAGCAGTCTGAATACACATTTCAGTGAAGGGAATACCAATTAAGACTATTGTATACCCTTGTTTGTCTATTTTTTTTCTTTCCCTTTTTGGAGAAAATTCTAAACTCTGTCCCAATACTGTATAATAAAACTGTGGAGGGAGGGGGGCATTGTCCTCTGGCTATTTCTCAGGAACTCATTTTTCAACCTTCTCAGTTGAATCTCATAACCCTAATGTTATTACAGCTAGCCCTTGATTTATGTCCATTTGCTCAATGACCATTTGAAGTTATAACGGCCCTGAAAAAAAGGGACTTACAATTGGTACTCACACTTGCAACCATCATAGTGGGTCTGTGATCACAGGGTCAAAATTCAGGCACTTGGCAACTGGCAGGTTACTTTCAGGATCAGTGACCTCGGTTACATGGCTATTATTTGCGACATTCTGAGGGGGCTTCTGACAAGCAAAGTCAATGGGAAAAGCTGGATTTCTTTAACAGCTGCGTGATTCGGTTAATGATTGCAGCAAAAAAAAAATAATCGCAAAATCGAGTGTGACTCACTGAATGACTACATCACTTAGCGGCAGAAAGTCCAGCCCCAATTTTGATTTTAAGTCAAGGACTACGTGTAAAGGTGATGGATCACAGCTCTTTGTGGAACCTTCTGATTTATTTTTCAGGAATGAAAAGAAAAAAAGATTCCCTAAGAGAGCAACACAAACTAGAGTTTTAACTTCAGATAGTGTATCTTGCGATTCAGTTTCTAAAAAAAAAACGGTTCTCCCTATGGAAGCTAAAGTTCAACTTTGAAGAAGCGGAATAGGAAAAGTATTGATACTTTTGACTCTGATGTCAGAAAAAAACTCTTTTGAGAATGCAATGCATAGGCAAGAAAACAAACGAATGGATTTTCAAACAAATTTAGCCAAAGTTAACACTGAAGACACAAAGGAACAGGCTCTTATGATCTGTCAGAAATTTGAAGGTAGGAGTATAATTCTTAGCTCTGTTGTAACACTGGTTTCAATTGCTCTTTCTTTATTGACAGCAATCGCTCTCTCTTCATGCTCAGCCATCAAAGAGAGAGAAACCAAAAAAGCTTCTTTGGGAGCTGGTCCCATAGTCCAGGTTCAGAATATTTTTAGTTTGAGCAGAGAGCTAAGCAGAAGCCAGCTCCTACATAAAAACTCACTGGAGAATTAAAATGGAAATGCTCCACAAGTTAATCCTTATTTAACTTTTCAGAAACACTGGAAAGGACTCTACCATACAATGCTATAGACATGATCAAGATAATGTTTTGCACCATATGAAAGGCTAGAGGTAAGAATTTTAAATAATAATAATAAAATAATATTTTTAGATTTCAAAAAACTAAGTGCAGGTCATACTAACTACCTCTTACCACTCATGTAATCTCAAATTATTAAGGCTAGGTGTGACCATGCAAATTGCTGAAGTTACTGGAAACAGTATTTATACAGGGTAACGAAGATGAAAGATTTTTAGAATACACCTCTTTCTCCAGGCCGTTTTCTAGAATCCACTCCTTTCTCCAGGCACATACAACAGCATCCAGAGATTTAAACATATGTCTAAATTATACATAATAAACAAGAGGAAGAAATGTATATCCAGTTATATATTCCAACACTGGCAATGAAGAATAAGCAATCTGGATAAAATTGAGACTGGCTTTTGATTTCAAGTTCTCTTTCTCTGATTATTATTTATATGCTGTATTTTGCTTGCAGTACTGGTAAATTATTTGCTACCATGCTATAACAGTGCTTTGAGCATTGCAGTGGGTGGTCAAGGTAGTTATATAAAAACCTTTTTTGTTTTAATCCAAGCAGAAATTCAACACCATTTAAGTAGTGAGCACATGGGTACTAATTTTTTGTTCAGTACCTTTCTGTTTATTTGATGCTTATGGTGATATATGGAAAAAGCTATGTATTTTCACTTATGAATATTTATACTGCTGCAGAACAGTAAATCTACATATAGTTTTTACTGATACAGATCTGATTTTTTTCCTCCCCCCCCCTTTCATACAATGGCACTCAATTTAATACAATGGCACTGAAAATTCTCATAGTGCTTTCATCATTATCTGCTAAAATATGGTTTTTAATGATTTCTACAAGGAATGATGAAACTTCTACAAGGACATGAGCTTAACAACCAGCAAACTTTTAAAATTAATTTTTGGTAACTGATGAGGCCAGTCATTTGAGGCTGTAATTTCATTAAATACTGCAAGCGATAAAAAGGATGTATAATCAGAATATGATAATTTGGGTTCATCTCCAACTGTTTTAATGATCAGAAAGTCCTTTGATGGAACAAGCCAGGGTTCAATTTACATACATACACTTAGGAAATAAGGAGCATTTTGGACTTAATTTGATAGACGAGGAAACAATTCCATTTGAAATAACCCTGCATGAAGGAAGAGTTAGAAAACTATAATGTCATTTAATTTATTAATAAAAAACATATGTCTTTGCAAAAGTTGTGTCAAAAATTTCTACTGGGCCATTGAAGGCCTTTTGTACATTCAGTGAAACCACTACTGCTGATTTCAGGGTTTTTTAAAGTATACATTTAAAATATCAATGTAATCTAACAATATTAGAAACCTGCCTCTTTTTTTAATATTTAATAGAGACATTGGGTGACAGCTTGAACAATCAGCACAATTTTTTATCAGACTTTAAAATCAACATCATATAGGATTCCTTAAAGGAATAAGAAAAAAAAACTTTATTCAAAGAAGTGTCATAATAAATTACAACTGTATTGGACCAAGGGCCATTGCTAGCTGTATCAGACCAGAACTAGTCCCAGACGTTATAGTTTCTAGATCAATATTGCAGTCAGTACTAACTAGGACTGTTGGGCCTGAAATCAATAGGAAAATTTCCGGTTCTATTAAATGATGAGGGCAGAACACCAGTTTTTCTCCCATAGTTATAATATATACTTTTAATATATCCAGTGGCATCAAATTTTCTGCCCAGTGTTTGTGACATATCACAGTTTCTTCCTGTACAAAAAATTTATCTGATAAGACTCCTATCCAAATGGTAGCTCATCAGGTATGTTATGTAAGGATAGGGTTCCCTTTCCTTCAATAAGTCCTCTTGAAATTTTGCCTTTCATTATTACAGATCTCATAAACTAAATAGGAATTAATATACTAGAATGTCAGATGCAAAAACCATTGTAACCAACTGTACCAGATGAGTTTAAGAATAACAAAAACTGATGCTTGCTACCCAGAATATCTACTTATTGATTAATAAAAATCTTTGGGAGTTCTGCAAATATTCAACATTAAAAAATATAATAATAATAATAATAATAATAATAATAATAATAATAATAATAATAATAATAATAATAGTAGTAGTAAAGTTGGAAGGGACCTTGGAGGTCATCGAGTCCAACCCCCTGCTTAGGCAGGAACCCTACACCATTTCAGACAAATGGCTGTCCAGTCTCTTCTTAAAAACTTCCATTGTTGGAGCATTCACCGCTTCTGGAGGCAGGTTGTTCCACTGGTTAATTGTTCTAACTGTCAGGAAGTTTCTCCTTAGTTCTAAGTTGCTTCTCTCCTTGATCAGTTTCCATCCGTTGCTTCTCGTCCTGCCTTCAGGCGCCTTGGAGAATAGCTTGACTCCCTCTTCTTTGTGTCAGCCCCTGAGATATTGGAACACTGCTATCATGTCCCTCAAATTTTATGAAAATATCCTCATTTATAATATGTTCATTTAATGTATTAAATTCAACAGATGACAACCAAAGGTAAATTCACCTACATAAATTAGCTAGAAGCCATTAGTGACCAAGATATATGTCATCTAACTCTGCATAACAATCTACTTTTATATTTGCTGAGAATGATTTGGTTTTTAATAGAACAGTACTATTTTGAGATGTAAGTTTTATCTATGTTTATTTATTTACATCCTGCCTTTATTATTTTTATAAACGAACACATACAATACTCCCATTTTTCCCACAACAACCACTCTCTGAGGTGGATTGGGCTGAGAAAGAAAGTGACTGGTTCAAAGTCACCTAGCCAGCTTTCATGCCTAAGACTAGAATTCATGGTCTCCCCGTTTCTAGCTTGGTGCCTTAACTATAGACCAGGGGTAGGCAACCTTGGCTCTTTTATGACTCGTGGACTTTAACTCCCAGAATTCCTGAGCCAGCCATGCTGGCTCAGGAATTCTGGGAGTTGAAGTCCACGAGTCATAAAAGAGCAAAGATTACCTACCCCTGCTATAGACCAAACTGGCTCTTGCTGACTTCAGTGGAATTTAGCTTCTTGAAGAAAATCTAAGGCTGTAATGTGAGTCTGCACAAAATCTAAGGCTGTAATGTGATGTTGTTGTAAATTATATTATTTTGTAAGCTTTTCAAACTGAATTTACAAATGTGTATCATAAAATGCATCATCCATGCTGTTTTGACAAATGTAGACAATTTTTTCTCATTAAAGCTGGCAGTAGCTTGTTTGCCAAAGCTGGAATATACTAAGCTAAGCATAGGAGTTAGGAAATAACAAGACAGAGGGGAGCTAATTTATTCCAGGTCAACTAACATACATCATTTTGATCACTCACAAAGAGATACAGGTTGAGTAACAATGGCTTTAAATCAGGACAAGTATATTTTTTAAAGCATCCCTGCTGACTGCAAATGAGTTAATCAAATTGATTATTCACTGGCAACATATTCTCACATTTTTGTTATTTCTGTTGACAACTATTCTAAATAAACCACTAAAACACTGCAGACACTTGAAAAGCTCTATTTGCCAGCTCAGAATAAATGTGGCTGTAAGGTATATGCAATAATTCCCCACGTCAAAACAAATGAAAAAGGATGACGTTCATTCTTTAAATCCTTTTCCACAGCTTTATTTTTAAATTTTGGATTCACAGAAGGGATCCTTCCTCTAGCTCCAGTACTTTTTAACCAATTTCTGTCTATTAAAGTTGACACAACCGACTGCTCGTCTTCAGCTGCATTTAGAATTAAAGGTTTCTCTTGCATGACTTCTCGCGCAACCTTCTGGAAGTAATTTAATATGACAGAACATTTTCATCCATATTCCCACCAAATGGCTCCTGCTCTCACAAAGAATAATTCTGCCAGAAAACTAGCTTAGCTTTTGGGAACAGCATTATTTCTTACTTTCAAAGCTGCAGCATTTCATAAAATCATAATCATAACGAATCCTAAACTTCATGATTAAAATATCTGCATACCCTTAACTGTTCCACAGATCCACGTTTTTCTGACATGTCATAATACTGTGGCAACCTATGAAAAGTGACCATACCATGTATGCATGCTCCTGCTTCTGAGAAATTAAGGCAGATACTCCTTTGAGCCGGTTCACATACGTACATGTATCATTTGTGTGTGGTACCACACTTTTACTTTCAGCACATAGCAACATTTGATTGCTCTTGAAATACGTACATGACTGGTCCTGATTACTGTTGCAAGGGAAATCACTGAGAATGTCAGAAGTGCAGGCTAGTTTGGGTAATGAAAAGATATTCTGGAAAAAGGCTTTAGTAGAGGCTACCAAGGGAAGTATGGCGAACTGAATATGGCTCTGCAAAAGTGGAACTGATGAGTATGGCAAAGACCAGTGAAACAATGAATAGACCAGTTCCTTGGAACATCTCCAGATAAGGAGAGAACAAGAGATTGTCCTCATGTACTCTGGATGGTTGCTCCCAGTAAAGAGACTGCAGGACAGTTTTCTGCAGGTTTGAGAACAGGAAGATGCAACTATAGCAGACGTTTTAAGGGACAAATAAGTTTGCAAACCTCATTTCCTAGCCATTTTCAGAAATTGTTCATTAACTCCTATTAAATTATTAGAGATCTTTTGGAATAACAAGTACGAAAACACGAGGTGAGTTTCCCCTCAATCCTGAATGAAAGAAAAAAAATTAATCATAAACGTAAGAATTTAAAAAATCTGAAATAAACAGCAAAAAGCTACATAAGATTTTGATTTAGATTAGAAAGTTATAAACAAACTAAGGGCCAAGATAAAATTCAAATATTGAAACTTTCACAATAGGATTTTGGGGTTAATTATAAATTACAAACAGCTTCTCATAAGAAATAATTCCTACATTGATATTGCAAGACATAACATGGACAAGTAATTTCATTATTTCAAAAGTTAAGAAACTAGAGAGGACTAAAGATTTTCGGTAGAGGAAAGATATACAGGCCTGTAAGATAATGCAAAATGTTCTGGCAATACAAATACTGAAGGAGACTTCTGATGGCAATAAAAAATAGTAGTAGTGTGCTGCAGCTGCCAAAAAAGCCAACGCAGTCCTAGGCTGCATTAACAGAGGGATAGAATCAAGATCACGAGAAGTATTAATACCACTTTACAATGCCTTAGTAAGGCCACACTTGGGATACTGCATCCAGTTTTGGTCACCACAGTGTAAAAAAGATGGTGAGACTCTAGAAAGAGTACAGAGAAGAGCAACAAAGATGATTAGGGCCCTGGAGGCTAAAACATAATGAAAAATGGTTGCAGAAATTGGTACGTCTAGTTTAATGAAAAGAAGGACTAGGGGTGACATAATAGCAGTATTCCAATATCTGAGGGGCTCCTACAAAGACAAAGGGGTCAACCTATTCTCCAAAGCACCTGAAGGCAGAACAAGAAGCAATGGATAGAAACTAATCATAATGAGAACAATTAACTAGTGGAACGGCTTGTGAGTGGTCCAACACTGGACGTTTTCAAGAAGATATTGGACAACGATTTGTCCAGAATGGTATAGGGCAGTGATGGCGAACCTTTTAGAGTGCCGGGTAGGGTGTGGCCAATTGGGTGGGCATGGCTACAGTGGTAACGGCAGACTGGGTGGGACTAAAAAGTTCAACCAATCAATTTCAACTTTGCAAGATCTTTTTTTTCCCCCGCAAGAAGTTGAAATTGACTGATTGAACCTTTTTCTCTTTTTTTGCACACAGCAATGGAGGCCTAAAGCGAAAAGGTTTTATAAAACCTAGCTGAAGGCCTAGGATTGGGGCGACAGCGCGCGTGCCCATAGAGAGGTGCCTCTGGCACCTGGGCCATAGGTTCGCCACCACTGGTATAGGGTCTCCTGCCTGAGCAGGGGATTGCATTAGAAGACCTCCAAGTCTGTTATTCTGTTAGTAGCCATAATATCAACAATGTCGGATAGGGATGATACTTTGGATAGTGATGAGGGATGGGTTCAGAAGGGTGCTTGAGAGTGCCCAAGAGGTGCCATGCAGGTCAGGGATAATGCACAGGAGGGTGCAGTCTGAGTGCCCAAGAGGTTCCCTTCCATGCAGGTCATGAGAAGCACACGAGACCATGTGGGTCAGGAAGGGTTATGTGGGAGGTGCACAAGTTGGGAAGGGTGCAAAGGGATGTGCAAGAAGTGTTGTGCAGGTCAGGGAAGACGTGTGGGGACTGGTGCGGTCAGGGCTGGCTGCATAAAGAGTTTATTAAGAGGTGCCATGCAGGTCAGGGAAGGTGCAGGATGGTCCTCCTCCCTTCCTATTTCAGCAGGCAGGTAAATGGCTGCTGCTGGGTGAAGGAGGAAGTGAGGAATTGCAAGACTGGCTGGAAAACTGTCATAGAATGTTGAAAATGAAGATCACACGACCGCAGCAGTAGCCAGTACTAGTGAGACAGCTAAAACTTTCTCAAATTTCAGCCCCTTGGAAGTCATGGGTCCCAGATTTTGGACACATTCTCTAAGTTAGGTCAGCGTTTCTCAACCTTGGGAACTTTTAAGATGTGTGGACTTCAATTCCCAGAACTCTCCAGCCTTCAACCCCTAGAATTCTCTGGCTGGCTGGAGAAATCTGGGAGTTGAAGTCCACACATCTTAAAGTTGCCAAGGTTGAGGAAGACCGAGTTAGCTATTTGAGGTACCCTGGCTCAAACAGTGCTGCCCTAGGAGGCACCCGTTTGACCTGCTAAAAGTCACGACAATGAGAATTTTACTAGTACATAGATTGTAAACATTACAGAGTAAAAGAAAATGTGCACTCTGTGGGTTATCACAGATATTGTTTTAGCAACAGATTGAGATAACACTTTTTCGTATGACATTTTTTAATTCTTTTGAGATTGGAACTATAATATTTGCTCACTGATTCAACACAAAAGTGAGAAATTTCACAGAGTGTTCTTTTATGAAGAACACTTATCTGTAAATTGTGTAAAACTACAAAAAAAATAACAAAGAGTTTTATTGAATTATGAATCTTGGTTAGATTTAGCTTAAAACTCCAACCGCACATGCATACTTGAAAGCAACATTAATTGAACTATTTAACAGTTATTTCTTAATAAAATGACTGATTAGGTTCCAACTATAAATAATCTGACTGCTTGGAAACAAGTGAGTGCACAATTATTTCAGAATCAAATAATTATCGTTCTTAATTCTTTCATTAAGAAATTCTGAATGTTTTAAATCATATACTACAGTAATCCAGTTGTAATATATTTGAAGTTATAGGTTAATCATTCTAAAAGGTAAGAACATTGCAGGAATATGTACAAAAGATGTTACTGGCTGGCATACTGTAATTCATTATTAACTCTTACTTGAATGAATCCAATTTTAAAAATGTATTTAGTAGATTGTCCAAATAGCCATTATAATGAAAACATGTTCAATATGGATTCACATAGTGCAGTAATTTCTCAATTAATTTCACAATGAAGAAAACTTTAAACGGATTCAAAAGTACATATTTAATTGTTGAACCTCTGTGCCTGTTGCTAATTACAACTACGAGTAGTACTGATACTACTTATATTACTTTATTACTTCCTTTGATCTTATATCCAAAGGTCACTTAAAGTGGCAAGGCCACTTTTGAAACATTTAGTGTATTAATTGTGACAAGGTAAATTACTAATCCTGATTCCTTTCATTAAGCGGGTAGCAGAAAGTCCACATGCGTGAAAAAAGCAGGCACATAAACAGATTCTTACTGCACTGTTCTGGTGAGCCATAAAGAATGCAAATTTATACAAACTCCATGTACATACCTAGAATAGTTCCTATTGTGTTAAAACAAACACATATAAAACTAAACTCTTCAGTGCAGAAAAATCTGCCCTTCTCCCTTCTTAGACTGAAAAGTATCCTGTGCTTATGTGTACCGGTACTTAAATAACACAAAGGTGTCCTCTCTCTTTATGTCTTAGTATTACACTATAAGATTGTTTCCATGTATGCAAACTCCATTCTAGCAATATCATTATATTTAAGCATTAAGTGTATCTTGTAAATATTATAGGCTTCCAATATCACTGATGTCTGTATAGCAGAAAAAAAACATATTTACATAGTAGCGCTTCAAAATTTTGAACTGACTTATAATGAGGCCCAAATAGAAGAATAGCTAAAGAGGTATGCATATGGGGCATTTTGTCCACGTGATTGCTATTGCCAATCTTGCCCATGCACAGTCCAAGGAAGGCACAAAAAACCTGAATTGTCATCTAGTTACATTATAGCTTTATAATCCTGCAATCACCAACATTGTGTTATATCTTTTCTCCTTAAAATCCCTGTTGAACATTAAATGAGAACTAAGTAACGAACCCATGTTAATAACCAATGGTTTACAGTTTTTGGTTGCAAAGAATGTTTGGCTTTTGCAGAACATTATATGCAACCATATTCTTAAAGTATTCTGGCTTTTCATAATTCTCAAACTTTCCTTTGTGGATATAAATTTAGTCCTCCCAACCCATCCCCCCCCAATAAAGTCTCTCGTACAAAAAAATGGCTCAGAAATCTCACTGCTGTATATACTACACACAGATAAACTAAGACTTTTAGATGCCAAAATGTATTTAAAAAATCAGGTTTAGCTTATCCACTGAAAGGCCTATTTGCAAGGACATACAGTAACACATACGTACCTATATTTCCTGTATATTCTGATGTATCTGTATACAAGCAGCTGTAGATAAAGCAGCTCCTTGAATTTTTAACCCAAAATACTGTGGAAAAATACAATTTGGCTTATTCGAGGGTGGTGCATTTTTCATAGTATTTTGGTTAAAAATTTAAAGGGTCAGCTGATCCACAGGTGGACTCATACAGCAATTTTACTGAAGCTCTCTTGACATCTTCTGAAGTTCTCTGATGTTCATGTTATGCGTAAGTCAATGATAGCTCTCTGTAGAAGCACTGAAAATGATGTAGGGACCTATATTAAGGCTGTTAGTATTCTTGAGAATAACATAGAAAAGTAAGAAAACTAACGAATGGATAATAGAACAAACCAATCCAGAGTTCTCATTTGAGGCACAAATGGCTAGCTTGGTTTATTGTATTTTGGACACATTATGCAAAGGCTCAGTTCCCTTGAAAAGAAAGAGAAGACAATTAGCAGCAGCAAGGTGCCTGTACTTGAGTGGTGCACTATTGGAAGATCTGAAGAGCAAAGGTGGGAGTAGATCATCTTGGAGAAGATATACCTATGTGGTCGCTAAGAATCAAAACTGACTTGATGGCACGTATTCAATCTATCACTTTCCAAAGATTCAGAAAAATAAACCAAGTTTGAACTGGGGCCATGTTGGGAAAATGCCAGCTAAGCTGGAAGTAAGTGTTCCAATATCTCAGGGGCTGCCACAAAGAAGAGGGAGTCAAGCTATTCTCCAAAGCGCCTGAAGGCAGGACAAGGAGCAACGGATGGAAGCTAACCAAAGAGAGAAGCAACCTAGAACTCAGGAGAAACTTCCTGACGGTCAGAACAATTAACCAGTGGAACAATCTGCCTCCAGAAGCGGTGAATGCTCCAACACTGGAAGTTTTTAAGAAGAAACTGGACAGCCATTTGTCCAAAATGGTATAGGGTTTCCTGCCTGAGCAGGGGGTTGGACTAGATGACCTCCAAGGTCCCTTCCAACTTTATCATCATCATCATCATCATCATCATCATCATCATCATCATCATCATCATCATCATCATTATTATTATTATTATTATTAAGGGATCAACAAGGGCCTAGCTTGGAGTCCTTGCACAGCCACAAGTGCATAAGCTTCACCTCCCCCAAGATCCATGAGCCTTATCTGGTCGTTCCCACGGAAGACAAGCAATCTGGTGAGATTCTTGTAACATAGCTGGTAAGCAATAAAGTTACTGGCTTTCACTATTCACAAGTGGCTCAGGTTGCTTGCATTGATAGGCCAGCATGCAAACCAATCTAAGCTTTCTCCATAACCACTTTCCTCTTACTTATTAGGATGTGGTAACAGGAGGAGTAGAATTATTATTCCCTGCATACTGTCATAAACATGTAGAACATTATGAAACGTTTCACTGTTCCTAGCTTTTAGACCAGTGGTTCTCAACCTGTGGGTCGGGACCCCATTTGGGGTCGATCGACCATTTCATGGGGGTCGCCAAGCAAGGCTGTCCGCCATTTTTTTTGTCCGCCATTTTTTTTGTCCGCCATTTTTTCCCCCTTTTCCGGCGGGTGCCTTACCTCCCTTGGGCTGGGCCAGCTGGTGGTCGGCCTGCTCCGTCTCTGCTGCTTGCCAGCTACGCCTCAGCCGGCGCAGGGGGCGGAACCACACATGCGCGGCGCTCCCGGGCAGGGAAAGTCCTCGACTTACGACCGGTTGGGTAGTCCTTGACTTACGACCGGCTTAGTCCTCGACTTACGACCGGTTTAGTCCTCGACTTACGACTGGTTTAGTCCTCGACTTACGACCGGTTGGGGTCGCGGCATTAAAAAGGTTGAGAACCACTGTTTTAGACATTACCCTATATACCTATGATAGTGAACAGAGGTACTGAGACCCATGAAAAGTTTATATTGTAAGGTTTTTATATCCCTTTTGTCTACATTTATAGCATCTTTGGAAATCAGGAAAGAAAAAATTGTCCTAAATTTGTCCTAAATGTTTTTACATTGAGGCCCTACTATATCTTACATATTCCATATTCCTTTCAATCAGGATAATTGTGGGAAATGGACAGAAGTTACACCTAGACAGTGTGTACAAAACAGCCTTTTCAGGTTAATCTAAAAGGTTTGGGCCAAATTAAAATGCTTGTCATTATAGAGCCATGAAATCCAGTGTCCTACATAATATTCACTTTGCAGTCACTCTGCCATGATAAAAAGATATAGGCGATACTGTCTTAAATTGACTATTATTTCAGTGAGTCCTCTATGACATTTTCTTATAGAAGTATAGCTGTTTTGCAATTTGCTTTGATCTAGTTTTAATTCAGAGCACTGCAATATACATTTGAAAGAAGAAGCATTTAACCTTTTGGCAGCACTATCAGTATTCCATAAATACTTTGAATAATAAATTAAATGGTCTTGTTTGAGTTAGAAAATCCTTGCTCCTTTCATCAGCAAGGTCAATTATTATTTTTCCCATTTGATTCTAAAATCTGAATACCATTAACAACACTTTCCAGACCGAAAGGGAATAGATAATTAATTTTATTATTATATCAAGGATGACTATGACAGCGTGTGTCTGTATGTGTGTTAGGATTACACAAATTTAAAAGGTGAATTATTCCTTTTCTGAAACTGTGGTCATCACAAATTCAGATTATAAGCAATTCCTAAACAAGGTATGTAAGAATGTCCAACATATAAATAACTTCCAAAATAAAAATATAGAAAAATATTTATGATGCTAATCATTAAGCATATTCCTCCAGAATAATTTGGCTAATAAAACAGATCTTTAATTCCTTCCTTATAAATGCCTGTGCAAATATAGCATCTTCTACAGTACTAAAAACAAAACAAAGGATGGTTTATATTTAGACAGTTGCCAAGGAAAAGTGTGTATTGTTAAATACATGCTTCCTTCACACTGAATATATTGCCATTCTTCATTAAGTAAAATATTAATTGTAATTGGTTTATAGAACAACAGTGGCTGGAAAAACTAAATATCCCATAGTTAAGGGATCAACACAGTAAATCTATGTTACTATAAGATTCTTTCCTGTACAGTAATAATTGGAAATTATTTCCAATTATAATATGTCAAACTGTAGCATCATTTGAATCCTTAACCATAGTTTGATTCAACACATAGCCTATGGTTGTAAGTTAGCATATCACATTTAAATTTAACCTGAATGTGTTATTCACAGAAAGCAAGACCAACTGATTAATCTGAATCTGAAGAAAAAAGTCTAAACACTTTTTTGTAGGCACAGTGGAGAAGGATAGGATAGGATCAGATCTGTGCAAGTATGCTTCAAAGGAAGGATTATTGTTAGCTACAGATGACTGGTTCTGTAACTCACTATGTAACTAAGTGAATAGCACTAACATACCTCGACTTATAACCATTTGCTTAATTACTGTTAGAAGTTATGACAGACTGCCCTGGGGGTTCTTATAACCTGGTTCTAAAGTTCTGATGATTGGGCTCCCCATTCAGTCATGGGGACTGAATTTTGGGTGTCTGGCAATGGCCTGCATTTACAGCCGTTTGCAGCATCCCACAGTCACGTGACAACGTTTTACTTCCAGTTTTTGGCAAAACCAGCCTATAGTGAACGATCAGTTTGCTTAACAACCGCAACATCTGCTTTATGATGGCAAAAAAGATTGTAAAGTCAGGTGGGTTCTGTTTTATGACCATCCTGGCTTATGATGGTAATGGGCAGGCTCCAAGGACTACCTGTATACAAATTCAGAAGCAGTTTCTCTAATAACTATTTAGCCAACCGGGGTCATGTGTCTTCTTGAAGAAATAGCAAATGACCCCTCAGTAACTTTTAGAATGGCCTTGTTATAAATTCCATCCATGCAGTACATTTAAATATAACTCTTTTTTTTAAAGTTCTGCTTACTATGAAGATGTGATTACTTCCTATGTATGTTATCCTACCAGCAGAAACAACATTTGGGATAATTAGCACGTAATTTGAAAGCTTCATCTATTTGAATCACAATTTGCTCTTTTTAGTTTTTGCTTTGCATATTTGCAGTTAAACAAGAATAGGTATAATTATAGACCAAGAATCCATACCCCAACTATTTTTCTCAATTATGTAGTTCGAAAGTCCCAAGTACATATCGTACAGTTGATCTGAATTATTACATCTGTCACCATTTGAACATTTCACGGATGGTTATTTTCCTTTCTTTTGACAAACCACACAATGAATTCATGGCACAACCCAAAATATGTCAAATATTCTTTTTTAGGGACATTTAAAAAAGAACAAGAGAAAAGCAGTAAGATAGAAAAAAAAAATAGAGGGTAGAAAAAGAAGAGCAATCTGATAAAACTCACAATCTGCTTCTAGAATGGACCGGACAGATCTAGCAAGTTCTTTGGCTTCTGTTGCAAGAGATGCCGCAAGAGTGTGGCCATTCCGTCCCAGATGTGCAAGGAGCATTTTTGAAGAGATTGTGGCTTTCCTGTCACTGGATAAAATGATCAGAAAAAAAAGAACAAAGCATTTTCTTTACACTGTTGCAATATTTTGTTTAGATCAGAGGTCCCAACCTTTCTGCCTTTGTGGACTGGTGGAAGGGGGGAGGGAGATAGCATGGGTTTGTGTAAGCAGCGGGCATGCACTCGCCCGCCACCTCCGCAGCCCGGTTCCGAACAGCTCAAGGCCCAGTATTGCGTCATGGCCCACAGCCCTGGTTTAGGTCACTAAATGCATTTTCATTTTCATCTATATCTAGAGTAGTCAAGGATTGATTTACCAGAACACTTTATTTTGACTTGTAATATTTCTCAATATAAATTAACACCATTTTTTGAAATAGAGGACAAAGAGGTTAAACACTGCATGGTGAAGTGGACTACACACTTTGGCTATTTTATAAATATGGATATATGGCAAAAATGTGAGAAACTGATGTTTTCACATTGTGTCCTAATTTAAGAGAGCAATATTATAAAATAATGCACCAATGATTTACAGTCTATGACCTGATTTACAGTCTAAAATGTATAAAAGAATATCAAGTAAGCCTTGGAAGTGTGAAGATGAAGAGGGGACTTTTTACCATTCACCTTTCAAGGGGGACTTGTGAAAAAGCAAAGGAATTTGGGTGCAAATTAATACACTGTGGATTAACATAATATTATGATTAAACCAGAATTGTATTTATTGGGCTTGATAGGTCTGTTGGCCAAAAGGAGAGTGAATAATAAATGAACAATTGCATTAAATTGCAACAGAAGACTGAGAGCTATAAATCAACAAGACAGCGATCCACATCAATACGTGAGAAAGATTATTGATTAGGTAGAAGTCACGTATAATTGTATAGATGGAAACATGATTCTAATGTTATATTGTATCCACATCTCTCTGCTCTGAAAGCTTAAGGGAAGGTGGATTGTATTTAGTATTCTGATAGATTCTAACCCCCAAAATCTGATTCTATTCTCAAAATTCCTAAAAACAATTTTCAACAGGATTTTGTGTAACAAATTCAGTTGTTTAGCCTTGGCAAATCTGATATTTCTATGGAGTCAATTCTCTCTATCTGTCTCAAAATAAGACTACTTGTTTCGTCAAACAGAATCTTCTGGGTTTCAACATTATAAAGCTAATTTTTAAAAAAAAGACGTTTTTACAAGACATACCCTAAACATTCGTTTATCATGGTTTCAAATTCTTAGTCAAGAACCTAAGAAACGGGTCTCAATTTCATAATTAAGTTCTTTTAAAGTTGTCGTGTGTAAAGAATGGAATTTCACTGACCTCCCGATGACGGTACATTATCATAAAGCCCATGTCAGATGTCCGTTTACCATCTTTAGTGAAAAAGAAATAAAACAACAATTTCCAAAAGCAAAATAGCATGGCTTTCTCTTTCACTGGTTATATAATCATCAGTCCCCCAAGTGTGCATTTTGAAACCACACAGCTTTATATACCTGTCTCTTAAGAGCTTTATATACCTGTCTCTTAAGGTACGTTAGCTTTGCTGGCAACAATTTACACCCTTCTGAAATCAACAGCCGTTAATACCCTTCTTAATGATTCTTGATTCTTTCAGTTGCTATCACCGTAGCAGTTAGCAGTCTTATCATTCAAGTGCCCATGAATTCCCTGCTCTTGTTATCAGGAAAGGTAGCGAGGCAAGCAAATCAGCATCCAATCTGCAGCTGGTATGCTGTAATCTACCAACAATCCTAACAGTAGTGTTGCTTAAAAGCTAAGGTTGGAGACAGGCTTGGCTTTGTGAGATATGGACAAGATCACCCCTCTCTCAAGCTGCTTCTGCCAACTTCTGTTTCGTCCTACACCGTGGCATCTAGAACCGGGGTAGCGCAGTAGTTAGAGTGCAGTATGACAGGCTGACTCTGCTCACTGCCAAGAGTCTGATCCTGACCGGCTCAAGGTTGACTCAGCCTTCCATCCTTCTGAAGTTGGTAAAATGAAGACCCAGATTGTTGGAGGGATTAGGCTGACTCTGTAAACCGCTTAGAGAGGGCTGTTAGTCTATGTGCTATTGCTATTATTAGAAGAATGCCTTGAGATATCTCTAGTCCACTGTTCAAATTATGGGAATAAAAGTAGGGAAGAGGTTTAATGAAAATTATCCCCATGTGTTATCTAAATAATGTCCTATGAATATATTTTTAAGACAGAATCTAAGAGATCCAATCAAAAAGGGAAGAAACAAGAACTCCTTCTAGCCTCATATGATTTGAACAATAATCTAGTGACCAAATACATTGCCCCAAGCTTCTATATCGATGTGAAGCTGTAAGACATAATCATGTAAGAACAAGAGAGAGGGGATACTGGAGATGGCAAAAACAGTATTGTTAATGAACATCTTTGAGAATTTCTTAAGGGGCAGAAGAAAACAAATGTCAGGGATTCTTCTTCCTTCCCTGGTGATCTGCTAGAAAAGCAACTATGATTAATACAGAAGGCAGACTGGAAAGGGAACCCAACAGCATTAGCTACATCCCTTTAGAGTTGGCATCATGGATTGTACCACTAAACAAGTTAAAAACTAACAATAACGAAGTAAAAGCCAAAGCAAGGACATATCTTATTATTAAACATTGAGTTAATAATCAGAAAAACATTCAATGAAGTCTTATTTGAGTTTCTGAGACAATCTAGAAAGTTCTAATGTGAAAAATCTAGTTTTAGAATTCTGTGATCTTTGAATTACAAATCCTAGATTTGCAGCAATAGCTGAGTTATATAAAATATTTGATATCCTTGCATAGCATCAGGCTCCTGAACAGAGATTTGTCTGTTCACAAAGGGACTTACTTTCTCAGAGATGTTCTAGTTCTGCTTTCTGAATTTTTAGGTTTTTTTTTTTTACTGAAAAGAAGAATAGGTTTTCAACCCATTAATAATAATAGTGCAATTAAACAACTTTTAACAACACATCTTTTTAATAATTAATATAATCAACATACTCTAGTCCCTTGAAGGAAAAATATTTGAATTCGCCGTTACCTCAACAAATTCTAGCAATTTTTCAGTTGCCACCTCAAAGGTCTTCTTGGCTGTTTCAGATTTTCTTAATTGACAATCAAGGACAGTAATCCTCTTCCTTAAATCTTGCACACTCTCCTAGGAAAAAAAGAAATTAAACAAAAACAAAAACACTAGCATCTAAATTTCAAGGTAGGGAGTCAACAAAGGAGCGAAAAGGCATTACCTGTACCAAGATCTGATCTAGCATCCCGACACATTGCAAAATAAACAGTTTTATAGTGGGGGGGGGTTTCAAGTGAACGTGAAGGTGATTAAAATAATGGAGAAACTGATCCATATTTTAAAAGAAAAAGTGTAGTCCAGCACCCTTAGAGATGGTTAATTATTTCCTTAATTTGTAAACTTTTCATGGGTTGTATTTATTTAGCACATGGCATACAATTGTCAAGGAAATCTACATACGCTAGACACACACAATGCAGTCCTGACAGCCTAGAACGCTACTTCATTTTGTTCAGTGCTTAGGCATCTATCCTTGGCGCACTGCGGGAGGCGAACTAGCTTTACACCAACTAACTGGGTTGTACATCTATCAATGACAAGTATAGGAAAAAAATAGGGCTTCCTCTACAAGCAGAGTAAGGAAGCCACACTGAGCGGCAGATATTCACAGTGAGGATAGTGTTTGACTGTGGTGTCAAGCTAGGGCAGTAGTGGCGAACCTATGGCACACGTGCCAGAGGTGGCACTCGGAGCTCTCTCTGTGGGCACACGTGCCATTGCCCCAGCCCCGTCTTTCCCTGCGGCCCCTTCCTCTCCAGAAGCCCCCCTGGAGGAGAGTTGCCCCCAGGCGCGGCCTGCATGGAGCAGCGCAGCCAAGGACATAGCCGGGCAGCAGGGACAAGACTCTGCCCTCGTGCTCCATAGCGTGCAGATGATGCTGCGGGGTGTGGGCGGAGGGTGTGGCTGCCATGGCGCTGCAGGGCTGCCTGGGTGATCTGCTAGGGTGGGCCATTGAGGCAGTGCATGGCCCTGTGGGCAGGCAGAGCAAGGGGCAGGTGGGGCGGAGCAGGCAAGGCGAGAGGCGGAGCGGGGGCGGGTTTTGGGCACTCGGTCTCTAAAAGGTTCACCATCACTGAGCTAGGGTGTAATAAGGTGAATTCAGGAACCTGTTTTGACATGCATACTATTTAAATATTAGCCATGGATATCCTGAGCCCTAAGATGATAAAAACAGTACAATTATACCCTCTTCCAAAATTACAACTTTATATTTAAATGTATCGTAGCCTATGGTATAATAATTGCCTCCACTTATTATGTATTCCAAAGCAGAGTTCCCCAACGTTTCCAGCTTTGCGGACTGGTGGGGGGGCAGAGAGTTCAAGTTTCAAGTTCAAGTTTATTGCATTTATATCCCGCCCTTCTCCTAGTGGACTCAGGGCGGCTTACAGCCAATTAAAACAAAACAATCGATACAAATCTACAAAATTTAAAATCAATTAAAAGATATATCCAATAGGCCTATTCTTATTTAAAAATTAATTAAAAACCAATTTAAAATGTCCCTAGGCCAGTCCTGCCTGCTGAAACA